>NC_056438.1:29831152-30131152 GCF_018296145.1 Oncorhynchus tshawytscha
TGTCTGTGTGTCTGTGTATGTGTGTGTGGCTGGTCTCTCCTGCAGGAAAACTGTTGGAGAAGTGCTGATAAGGGTTTTCTCTCTGTTTATTGCTGCCTTATCCCCCTAGGAGCCTTCTCTCTCTCCTATCTCTTCTCTCTCCTCTCTCTAGGGTTGGGTGATATGGCCAAAATATTATACCACGGTATTTTTATTTATTTTTGACAGTATTTGATAGTATTTTATTTTTTCGACTAATAAAAGTGCTTAATGAGTAACGCGTGACGCTAGGGTGGCAGCATACATTCTAACTGATTTCAATGGGTCTCTCTACATTCTGATTGTTTTATACTGTTCAATTAAACTTCAACCAACAATCACTTTCTGCATATCCTGCACCTATTTGAGATCATTTCCACATTGCCACATAGGGCTGCACGATATGGGCAAAAAATGTAGGCCTTATTTTTAACCAAATATTGCGATTGCAATTTGACTTGAGATTTAGATCAAAACACTTCAACTGTTGGAATCATGGAAAAATAATGATTATTCTAATTCTATAGTTAGAAGATAATAGTGGGCACTTTGAATGCAGTGTTGTTCGACATGTCAACGAATGAAAATGCCAGGGAGGAGTTATTGTGACAGGATAGGAACCAAAGTGTTGGTCAGTGATTCCTAGGGGGCCCTATAATCTTTGGCTGCATTAAATGTTTTCTCTTAGCTAGTTTATCTAGCTAACATATTCATGCTTTGCCTATTCCTATTTGATTTAGAAGATACTGTTGCATGTGCTGCATTGACAATGGAGACTGAACGCAAGTGTCTCATGGCCGAGCAACAACAAATGCGCTCCTTGCGTGACAGGGGGCGGGGCTAAGCCTGTGTGGAAAGTGACATGAAGAGAGAGATCAAGTATAAAACTATAAAAATGGACGTTGCACTTGGTATCACATTTAACAAACAAAACATTAAAATACTGTTACTGAAAGTAAAGTAGAAACCCAAACTGGTGCGTGCATCAATACTGGTATATAGTAAAATACAGTATACCACCCAGCCCTACCTCTCTCTCTCTCTCTCTTGCTCTCTCACACTCTATCTCTCTCGCTCTCTCTCTCTGTCGCTCTTGCTCTCTCTGTCGCTCTCTCTCTCTCTCTCTCTCGCTCTCTCGCTCTCCCTCACTCTCACTTTTGCTCTCACTCTCTCTCTTTCTCTGTCTGTCTGTCGCTCTCTCGCTCTCTCTCTCTCTCATTCTCTCTAAGCTAACTGTTTCATATGGTTTCATCCTTCTTCCCTGCTGTGAAGAAGCTAACTTTATGACGAGAGATGGCTTCATGGAGATTAGTTGTATTACAGTTTTTCACAATTGCTAAAACACTAAAACCCATTGGCTGAACAAAGTTCTCAGTTGCCTGGACTCATTTAGCTAATTATGCAGTCTGTTGTCAATACCTTAAACCATTTCACATGATAAAACCCAATTTGCAGATCTCACTTAGACTTTTCAGCAAAACTCTAAACACATTCTCATTCTCTAAACACATTCTGCACTCTAATGCACATGTCATCCATACTGGTAAACACAAGTGGCAACAATCAAATACAAATAGAGAACATATGTCATTGATTGAACACAACCACTCAAAATGTATTTAACCTGTTTCAAATGATGCGACACAACCAATATAAGCCAGTTCAGAGAGCAAACAGGTTGTTGAAGGTGGGAAGGAGAACGTCTGAGAATGGATACTGTAGTACAGTGCATGTATGTGCATGTATGTATACTGTACAATGGATGAATTGTCTGGCCCTGAACATTGTGCTTTCCATTTATTAACAGTACTGACTGCTCAATAGATTTTGACTGGTTGCAGATTCATATCAACAAAGAACAAGAATTACAGTATCACAGAGACAAAGGACAAGTTTGTGAGATGCAGGGTACAGTACTGTAAAAATAGGGGTACAAGGAGGAGGAAGAACAAAAAAACAAAATTGCAAAGAGCAAAGCAGAGTAGTAATTTCTGATCAATTTTGAGCTACTATGATAGAACATGTTTTCTTCCATCAAAGGACAATGACGGAACAATATGAATATTTTTTTTTATTAAAAATGTGCTTCTCCCTGAGAATTGTATGTTTTGAACAATGTGTTTTCTATTTTTTGGCGTATTGTTTACTGACTGCTTGAGAGTGTATATCATTTTGATCACTTTGTTTATGATTTGAGAGCAGTGTTTGATTTTGAACACAGGTAAAACTGTTTTGAGGCGAATGTTTCATTTTGCAAGTAGTGCTTGAAGAGTAGTGCTTGAAGAGTAGTGCTTGAAGAGTAGTGCTTGAAGAGTAGTGCTTGAAGAGTAGTGCTTGAAGATGAGGTTTTGTGTTTAATGTTTTCAGGAAATGGAGCAACGTTTCAGAAATTGTGTTTTAGCAATTGAGAAAAACTGTATTAGCATCTTCTCTCTTCCTTATGGCTATGTCAATGTGAGCTCCTCCCTACTATCTTTCACCCATTAGTTGGTTTATTAAAGAGGAATGGTCTCTCTCTCGCTCTCGCTCTCTCTCTCTCTCTCTCTCTCTCGCTCTCTCTCTCTACAGATGTAGGATCTTCATTTGAGCCAGTTTGCTACAGCAGGAAAATATTCCTGCAGCAGCAGGAAATGGGAATTATTATGTGGATTATATTAATGGACATTTTTAGAAGGGGTTGATACATTTTTTGTTACGGCAAATCAAGTGTGCATTGCATTTCCTGCATAGGCGTGATCAGATTGAGATCCTACATTGGTATCTCTATCTCTCTCTGTCTATCTCTTACTCACACAAACTCTCTCTTGCTCTCCCTATCTCTCTCTCCGTCTCTGCCGTAGCTCAGGCTCACACCCACAGGCTAGAGGATGGACCGGAGGGGGAGAAAAGCCAAATCAGATTTAGGTGTAGCCCTTTTTAAAGGAGCTACATGGATTTTATGTAGAGTTTAAACGGGTGGTGGTGGTGGAATCACGTTAAAGCTGAATGTAAAACATTTGGTTGCAGATTTTTTCCCTTCTCTGTGGAACTCGGGCAGTTGGGGGATTAGGAATCAATGTTTAAATTATTGATACATCCCCTACCCCCCTCTGTCCCTCCATCTCCTCCTCCTCCTCCTTCTCCCCCCTCCCTCCCTCCCAGCGGTACCTATCGGAAGTTGACATCAAAGTCACCGCAGTTGTTTAGCAGTGCGAGTTCTTGGCTCTCCTGTGTCGATGCCTTTGAAGTACAGTACTCTAATCTCAACTTTTCATTTCTCCAATTACAGCTTTACCTTCTGATTGATTTCCTGTCTTTGAAATACCCTTGCTGGCCTAAAGGCCCTGGGAACTGTACAATAGCACGCTCGCTCACACACACACACACACACACATGCACGCACGCACGCATGCACACTGATGAAGGTCGGTGTCCTTTTCTGATGAGTACAGTGTGAGCTCAGGGTCTGGCTGCTGTCCTGCTCTCCTACTCCTGTACTGCTGTATCTGTGGATTGTGTCAGTGGAAAGAAACAACGCTCGGGGATTTTGACCCCTGTTCGTCCCCGTGTCTATAAACAGACACTCATATGCTCCTTTTAATATCAGGATTATGGTTAGAAAATGAATGTGTTTGTTTTCAAGAGGGTAGCCAGTCAACACTGTGATCTCCAGTCGATATCACTCTGTTACCCCCGACTCCCTCTGATCGACTTGTCAATTCATAATTAAGTAAACATAGCTAATACATCTACTGAAGATATCATTTATCTTCAAAATCTCATCCTAAACAACATAACTAAGATCTGAGGGTAGAAATGAATGATATTAATAATAAAGTCCAATTAGCTACCTGATTGGCTCAGTGTCACCAGCTATCCAGGTGCATGGAGCCATTAGCAGACGTCGCCTCGGGGCATCATCACTATTAAAAGTGTTAACAGCTGCTGTGAATTCTATCTGAGAGCTAGTGGGAGGCAATCTTCCTCAGATATCTCACTTAAAGCAAGTATCTTATGAAATAGGGCCCTGAGTTTTTCCTGACCATGTGAACTGACCAGGAAAGGTCACGTGCACAAGAAAAACTCACAGCCCTTTCTATTAGATTTGAATCTAATATAAACAAAGAACAACAAAAGTTGTCACCAGATACAAAGCCAATCATAATAAATATGGACTCCCCAGTGGTTGGAAATTGGAAAGTGAGATACAGTGGCTTGTGAAAGTATTCACCCCCTTGGCATTTTTTCTATTTTGTTGCCTTACAACCTGGAATTAAAATATATCATTTGATTTACACAACATGCCTACCACTTTGAAGATGCAACATATTTGTTTATTGTGAAACACACAAGAAATAAGACAAAAAAAACAGAAAAACTTGAGCGAGCATAACTATTCATCCCCCCCAAGTCAATACTTTGTAGAGCCACCTTTTGCAGCAATTACAGCTGCAAGTCTCTTGTCTCTATAAGCTTGGCACATCTTTCCACTTGGATGATTTCCCATTCTTCAAGGCCAAACTGCTCCAGCTCCTTCAAGTTGGATGGGTTCCGCTGGTGTACAGCAATCTTTAAGTCATACCACAGATTCTCAATTGGATTGACGTCTGGGTATTGACTAGGCCATTCCAAGACATTTAAATGTTTCCCCTTAAACCACTCGAGCGTTGCTTTAGCAGTATGCTTAGGGTCATTGTCCTGCTGGAAGGTGAACCTCCGTCCCAGTCTTAAATCTCTGGAAGACTGAAACAGGTTTCCCTCAATAATTTCCCTGTATTTTGCACCATCTAATATCTAACAAGTAATCTGACAATTCCCCAACAACTACCTAATACACACACATCTAAAGGGGTGAATGAGAATATGTACATGTAAATATATGGATGGCATAGGCAAGGTGCAGTGGATGGAATAAAATACAGTATATACATGTGATATGAGTAATGTAAGATATGTAAACATTATTAAAGTTGCATTATTTAGAGTGCATTGTTTAAAGTGACTAGTGATTTGGTCCCAATGTAGGCAGCAGCCTCTCTGAGTCAGTAATTGCTGTTTAGCAGTCTGATGGCCTTGAGATAGAAGCTGTTTGGAGAACTCCTTGGTCTTCATGGTGCCGCTTGCTTGGTGGTGCCCCTTGCTTAGTGGTGTTGCAGACTCTGGGGCCTTTCAGAACAGGCGTATATATACTGAGATCATGTGACGGATCATGCAACGCTTAGATTGCACACAGGTGGACTTTATTTAACTGATTATGTGACTTCTGAAGGTAATTGGTGGCACCAGATCTTATTTAGGGGCTTCATAGCAAAGGGGGTGAACACATACGTACGCACCACTTTTCTGTTTAAAACAATAAAAACAATTTAACAAGTCATTTTTTTTCATCTCACTTCACCAATTTGGACTCTTTTGTGTGTGTCCATTGAATGAAATCCAAATAAAAATCTATTTCAATTACAGGTTGTAATGCAACAAAATAGGAAAAATGCCACGGGGGATGAATACTTTTGCAAGGCACTGTATCGCAGAGTTGGCGCCAAGACTGCCCTCGCAGAATTACTGGGTCGCTTGAGTGTCCGCTTTGTTTTTCAGAGGAATAACTCTCCGGACAATTTGGCGGCGTGATACGGAGGATGGGCTTCACAGAACTAACTGGCCTTCAGGTGTTCTTGTTCACCACTCATCCTCACCGGTTAAAAGCAGTGAAGAGAAAGTGATGGTTTCCTTTACGTCTCTACATGCTCTCTGTGTTCAGTAGTCTGCAACTTTACAACCTTACTGCCTCCATTGTAAAGAGCAATGCAATATGATTATGCTCCATTGGCCCGTAACGGGCCCCCGCGTACATGTGTGTGTGTTCGTGACTCAGTAGCCTCATCGAGAAACGAAAACGGGAAGCCTTGGGAAGCTCATCGCAGAACAAATTGTTAAAGAGTAGTGGGGACCCGGTGTAAACCAGTGACGCCTCGCAACATGTCAAACCTTGTGCCTTGCTTGTGCGGAGCTCCAATAGTGCTCACGAGATTAGTGTCGTAGGTACAACAGTGCGTGAGGGTGGCTGGGAAATCTATTTGGTGTATACAGCACACTTCAGGCAAAACATAACTCCCTTTTTCCTACAGGGTTTCTTCCATTTTTTTGCAATGTTGCAAGCTAGCTAGACATGTGGGGTAGTGCTAGACATTGTGTCCCCTCGGTCGAAAGCCTGATAGCTGAAGCAGGGTTAGGAGTTGGGAGCTTTGACTCCTGACTTACATTGATGAGACGATGGCATCAGCTCATCAGCTTCTCTCTCTCTGTGTGTGTGTGTGTGTGTTTGTGCGTGTGTATGTATGTGTGTGTGTGTGTGTGTGCGTGTGTATGTGAGTGTTTGCGTGTGTTGCTCCATTGACCCTCCCACGCGGTCTCTCTTCAGAACCTCCGGGCGACAAAAACACAGATGGGCGATAGCAACGGCACTCAGGCGTCACCATGGCAACCATGAACCATAATGCCACAAAGGTCCCTTTGCTAATGGCATGTCATATACTCTACAAAGGCCAGTTTCGAAGTGCAATTAGTACATTATAGTGGTCATTGTTTTGCTGATTGGGGTCCTGTTTTCAAGATTCCCATTTATGTAGATTCACATTCTCCTTACCTCAACAGACGTACACAGACATGGTCAGTACAGACGCTGACCAATAATTGAAATGACCACGCTTTAACAATTAACAGTACATACCTTAAAGTAAATTGAACTCAAGCAAAGCAAAGCAACATGATTTCTTCTCTCTGTGGTGTCGGAGGGAGACTGGCATTGTTGCCGCTGCTAGGCAGGGCGGGGCCGATCCCTGGAAAGCTATAATTCCCTCAGTGGATGTGGTCCTGCCTTGATTGGAGATGGAGAGAAGGGAAGAGGGATTGGTGAGAGAGAAATAAAGGAGGGAATTTCATTATATACAGTAAACGGATACCTAGAGACCAATATGTCTAGTGGGAAAGAAACATTTTTGGAAGACATTTTAGGCAATGTGAGAGAGTGTGTGTGTGTGTGTGTGTGTGTGTGCGCGCTCATCTGTTTGTCTGGAATAATCTCTTGTTCAATCAAATGAGAGGATCTAGCATTAGCACTCTGCCCCGCCCTGCTCTCCTGCTCTCCCTCTCTTATCTAGCCGCAAACATCCCTCGCACCTCTAGCCCAGCAGAGGGATGCTACCGTCTATTGACAGAGAGAGGGGACAAAGGGAGAGAGGCAGAGAAAGAGAGAGTGAAGAAAGGGTAAAGAAAAGGTAAGAAGAACCAACGTGCCAACAGGCAGACAGACAAGAAAATAGATGAAGATATAATGAAGAGAATGAGAGCGAGAGAGAGTGTGAGCCGTCGGGTGGGGAGGGTCTCCGCTCTGTTTACTCCCTGTCTGCTGCGCGAGGCCGCGGCGGGGGGCTGTTGGTGGAGGCTGCCAGAAAGTGTGGTTTACGAGAGGTCTCGAAGTATAATAAAGACCATCAATGTCTCTGCTCCATAGAATACCCAGTGACCGAGCCCATCATAACAGCCTACCACTGAGGGGAGTGGGACAGCATTGTTTTTAAAGTGCTGCTTCATCAGCTAGCTTTGCTCTCCAACTCTGTGATTGTGGACACAAAAAGCTGTGCTACTGCACGTTGATAAGTGACGCCTGAATCGTATTTGGCAGCTCACTAGCTTATTAGCTAAATATGTAATGGTTACAGGGTATCAATGGGACTGTGAATAATGTACAGCAGAGATTGGTGTCAATTTCACCTCAATAAATATTTCCCAGTAAGAATGAATAAAGCATTGCCAGAGGCTGCATCCCAAATGACTCAGTATTTTGACCCAGGGCCCATAGGGTCAAAACAAGTGCATGATATAGGGAATAGGGTGCCATTTTGAACTCAGCCAGAGAATGACATCCATAAAGCGACACTTGTGTGCCGTAGCTACTAGCAAGAGTAAATATGGAAGTGCTTACTTACATTGACCTCTAATGAGCGCTTTGCCTTCCTCCTGACTGTGATGCTGACAGTGTGACCAGTCAGTGTTAATTATGGATGAAGGGGATATATCCATTAGTAATGCCTGGGGAACCAGGGGTGCTGCTCCAGATCGATTTGCGGTTCTCTGGTTCAGGTAACGTTTGGTGTTTTGGACCGAAGCTACTGGGAGGTACTGGTCAAAATGCTGAGGACTGCAAGAGTGCTGGGACCTGTTTGTGTCCTCGAAGGTGAACACGATTTGGTTGAGATGATTTGGTTCCCCTCTTATGAAGCTTAAATGAAGCTCTGACGAAGCTGTTTTCAGAGGGTTGGTAGTGTGTTTTGTGTGTGCGCACATGTCTGTGTGCGTGGGTGCATGTTTATTTTCTGTGAATGTTCGTGTGTGTGTGTTTTCTGTGAGTGTTCATGTGTGTGTGTGCATATGTGTGTGTGTGCATATGTGTGTGTGTCTTTGTGTGTGTGGTGGATTAATGTGTAACGTTAATATGTGTGTATTGTTCTCTCTCTCTCTCTCTCTGTGGGTGGTTTAATCCAGAAGTAGTATTTTTTTTAACCTCTGTTCCTCAAATATTGTCACTGTGGCAGGTTAATTTGGTAACCACTGTTTGCATCTGTCTCTCTCGCTACTTCTATCCTCCTTTGTTCTCATACCCTCTCTCCCTCACATTTTCTCTTTCTTTGTTTCCCTCTCTGTCTCTCTGTCTCTCTCTCTCTCTCTCTCTCTCCTGGCGAAGAAAGTTATGCTTTCTAACGTGCCACCATTTGTTAGAGATGAACTGTTAGAGCGAGAGTTATCTCGTCACGGTCAAATCGTATCTACAATAGAGAAGGTTCTTTTTGGATGCAAATCTCCGTTGTTGAAACATGTCGTGTCTCATAGGAGGCAAGTGCATATGATTTAAAAAAAGGAAGGAGATGAACTGAATTTAGCGTTTAGTTTTAGGATTGATGGATTTGATTGTCTTCTATGCATCTACTGAATCAATGAAATGTTTTGGATGTGGAAGAGAGGGGCATTTGGTGCGTAATTGTCCCGAGAATGAGCGAGCTGAGCCTGGTAGTAGCTTTAGTGTGGGTGCAAATAATACACCACCGCGAAGGGATGAAAATAATACGGGTGCAGGGAAAGAGAGAAGGTGGGCAGATGTGGTTGGAAAAGTAGGAGAGGAAGGCAGTGTGAATACGGGGGTAATTGTGGTAGATCAGAACAAAGAGGGAGGGGAAACAGTAGGTGAGATTGCGACTGCCGTCGCTGAGGTGGTGCTGGAAAATGAAATTGGAAGAGGAGATTGAAATAACGGAAAAGGAAGTGGATGTTTTCAAAATACCGAGGAGTAAAAGGAAGAATTTAAGGGGTAGTGAAGGGTCTAATTCTAAGAGAAAGGTAGAGAGTGATAAATCAGCTGAAGATGAACAAGTTGTAGAGATGGTGGAGTATTCTTCTGGGGAGGATAGCGAGAGTGAGTCATCTGACGCGTCACAACAATATAGTGAGATAAATGGGGTGGAAGGGAGGTATGGGATCGAGAGGATACGTCAATTTCTGAAGTTGACAAAAGGGAAGAAATATATGCAGGATTACAATGTAACTGATTTTTTCCCTGAACGTGAATTGTTTATTGAATCAGCAAAGTTTCTGATGCCAAAAATTACAGGGGAAGTTTGAAAAGCCCTGAAATTGCTAGACTCAAGAAAGTGGTCACGAGAGTGATGAGTGATGTAAATTCTAAAGAAAATGAAAGAGTTCAGTTGCAGTTTTAATTCTGTAAAGAGATGTGGTAGCTGTATCTTCCTCTGTATATTTTTTTAAATCCATGAGCAGTTTTAAGATCTCTTCTTTAAATGTAAATGGGGCAAGAGATGTTAAAAAAAGAGACATGGTGTATGAGTTAATTAAGGGAAGTGGGAAGTGGGAAGTGGGAAAGGGAAGTGACATCATTTTTCTACAAGAAACTCATAGTAATTTGGAAAATGAAGTTATGTGGCAACAGGAGTGGGGGGGACAGTGGTGTGTAGTCATAAAAACTCAAAAAGTGGGGGTGTGGTTATCTTGTTCTCAAAAGGGTTTTTGCCTTTGTCATATGAGGTTGAAGAGATAGTTGAGGGGAGGTTATTAAAAGTTAGAGCAAGGTATGAAAACATCACTATGTGTCTGATAAATGTATATGCCCCAGTGGTGACAGTTGAGAGGGTATGTTTTTTAGAGACATTATCAAATACAATTGAGAAATGTAACAAAGAAGATTATTTGTTTATTGCTGGGGATTTTAATGTGAACCTCATATAGCCTCAGAGAACATCATCTCTATGGCCAGGTTAGATAGGTTTTATGTTTTTGAGCATCAATCTCAGGTCTGTAAATCAAGTGTGATAACCCCAGTGGGATTTTCTGATCATTGTTTAATAACAGAGGTGGTGTTCATTAATGATGTAAAACCCAAAAGCGCATACTGGCATTTTAATATAACTTTATTGAGTGATGCTCACTTCAGGAACTGTTTCAGGTTTTTTTGGGAGAGGTGGAGGTCTCAAAAGGCCAGTTTTGTATCCCTTCAACAATGGTGGGATATAGGGAAAATCCAGATTCAACAATTTTGTAATCAATACACGAGGAATGTCACCAAGGATATCACCAGATCAATGAAAGCCCTAGAGATTGAAATAGTGGAACTCATGACGTTGGTTGAGACCACAGGAGATCGAGGCCATACTCAGGTCCTCAAGAGGAGAAAAGCTGCATTGGCAGACCTGCTGGGTATCAGAGCACAGGGGGCACTGGTGAGAAGTACATTTCAGGGAATATCTGAAATGGATGCCTCATCCAAATTTTTCTTTGGTTTAGAGAAAAAGAATGGACAAAGAAAAATTATTCATTGTCTCAAATCAGCTGTTGGACAAGAGCTCACTAGCCCTAGTGAAATTAGAAAGAGGGCAGTAGAGTTCTATGCTGAGCTCTACAAGTGTGAATATAAAGAGGACAAAACAGTGACACAGCAGTTCTTTGATGGGCTCCCAAAGGTGGATGCAGAAGCTCAGGTTGAGCTTGAGCAACCATTGTCTTTGCAGGATTTATACACTGCATTAAAAGGAATGGAAAATGGAAGGGCACCAGGCATTGATGGGCTTCCCGTTGATTTTTTAAAGTCTTTTTGGGCTATGTTGGGAGAGGATTGGTTAGAAGTAGCTAATGATAGTTTAACCGGAGGGTTACTACCAATAAGCTGCAGAAGGGCTGTCCTCACCCTACTGGCCAAAAAGGGTGACCCGAGGGAGGTGAAGAACTGGAGGCCGGTGGCTTTATTGTGCACTGATTATAAGATATTGTCAAAGGCTTTGTCCAACAGGCTGAGGGAGGTGATGGGGCAAATCATACATACGGATCAGTCCTACTGTGTTCCTGGCAGGCAGATAGGGGATAACATTTCTCTGATTCGTGATTTTTTGGACGTCTCTAGGGCTATTGGGTTGGATGCTGGTCTAATTTCAATTGACCGAGTTGAACATCAATATTTATGGCACACGTTTGAGGCGTTTGGGTTCAGCTCTGGTTTTATTGCCATGATAAAGGTGATATATGGTGACATTGAAAGTGTATTGAAAGTTAACGGTGGTTTGAGTGCTCCTTTTAAAGTGTGTAGAGGTATTAGGCAGGGATGTTCTATGTCAGGGATGTTATATGCCATTGCTATAGAGCCACTACTAAATAGCATTAGAAGTCGCATTGCAGGGGTGTGCCTTTCAGAGGATATTCCTCCTATTCGTCTCTCAGCCTATGCTGATGATGTAGTTGTGCTAGTGAAAAATCAAGCGGAGGTGGATAGCTTGAGTCTAATGGTTGATCGTTTTAGGGGAATATCCTCTGCAAAGGTAAATTGGGAAAAGAGTTGTGCTTTACAGATTGGAGAATGGTCTGGAGGGATCATGGCTTTGCCAGGGGGGCTAGAATGGTGTAAGGGAGGTTTTAAGTATCTTGGAGTGTACCTAGGAGATGAGGGGACTATGGAAAAGAATTGGAGTGGGGTGGTTGAAATGGTGGAAGGGAGGATGAGGAGATGGCGTTGGTTATTATCTCGTATGTCATATAGGGGGCACACTATTATAGTTAACAATGTGATTGCCTCTGCACTGTGGCATCGGTTGTCAGTTTTAGGACCACCATCTGGCCTTCTGGCTAAGATACAGGCAATTATTGTGGATTTCTTTTGGGATAAATATCACTGGGTTCCACAAAGTGTTTTGTATTTGTCAAAAGAGGAGGGGGGACAAGGTCTTGTACATCTTGCTAGTAGGGCTGCTGCTTTCCGGTTTCAGTTTATTCAAAGGTTGCTTTATGGACCGGAAAATGTGGTGTGGAGAGGGGTGGCAGGTCTTATATTACAGCGGGTTGGAGGATTAGGTTTAAAGAAGGCTTTATTTCTGGTTGATAGTAGCCAGACTTCTAGGGAGGGAGTACCTCCGTTTTACAGAGGCCTTCTCAGAGTGTGGAGCATAATGAAGGTGTCCAGATGAACTTCAGCGGAGTCAGTGCATTGGCTGTTGGAGGAACCTCTGGTGTATGGGGCAAGACTGGATTGTACAACTGCAGCTGTTCCACATTTCTCCAAGATTCTGGTGAAGGGGAAAATCATCACCTTAAGACAGTTAATGGCCATGGCTGGGCCCGCCTTAATGGATGGAAGACGGGTGGCAGAACATTTGGGGATGAGGTCGGAAAGGATTGTCGGACAAATGCTGGGGAGCTGTAGGAAGGCTCTGTCAGCGGAAGAATGGGGTATGCTTAGTAGCTACAAGAAGAAGGTGCAAGATGAAGACGTCTCATTTCCAAAACTAGGGATTACACCAAATATCCCAGAGTCAGAAAGAAATGCGTTATTGCTGGATTTGAGAGGGTTGGAGGAGGTGGGTTTGGATGAGGTGAATGGGAAGGACTTGTATAGGGGGTGTGTCAAGGTGTTGAATAAAGATAAATTGAAAAATAGAAAAGACACTCCATGGAGGGTAAAATTGGGCATTGATGACAAGGTAAAGCCAGCATGGAGAGCACTGTACAAGCCACCGTTACAAAAGGGTACTGGTGATATGCAATGGAGGGTTTTACATGGCATCATTGCAGTTAATGCTTTTGTATCTGTTATTAACTCAGATGTTAGAGATGGATGTCCTTTTTGTAATATAAGAGAAACCATTTTTCACTGTTTTATGGAGTGTGAGAGGATAAAACCTCTATTGGAAATGCTGGAATCTTTGTTTAAAGCTGTAGGGGAGTTTTTCAATAACACTGTTTTTATTTTGGGGTTTCAATATAGTAAACAACAGAAAAGAAAATGTCAAATGTTAAATTTTATTTTGGGACAAGCTAAGATGTCAATTTTTCTGAGTAGGAAACATAAGATAGAAACGGGATATGGGCAGGATGTAAGATGTGTTTTTAAAGGATTAGTGAAAGCAAGAATAAATGTAGATTTTGAGTTCTTTTCAGCTGTAAAAGATCTCCTATTATTTGAGGAGAAGTGGGCCTACGAAGGAGCGCTTTGTTTTGTAGAGGAGGGGAAATTATTTTTTGCTGATGAAATAAGTTGAATGTATATGTTATGTATTTATTTTTGTTTAGGAATTACAAAATTTATGTTAACACTTGAGTAAAAAATAAAGGTTTTATAAAAACTCAAACTCTCTCTCTGTCTCTCCCTCTCTCTCTCTCTCTCTCTCTGTCTCTCTCTCTCTCTCTGTCTCTCTCTCTCTCTGTCTCTCTGTCTCTCTCTCTCCCTCTCTCTCTGTCTCTCTGTCTCTCTCTGTCTCTGTCTCTCTCTCTCTCTCTCTCTGTCTCTGTCTCTCTCCCTCTCTCTCTGTCTCTCTCTCCTCTCTCTCTCTCTCTCTCTCTCTCTGTCTCTCTCTCTCTCTCTCTCCCTCTCTCTCTCTCTCTGTGTCTCTCCCCCTCTCTCTCTCTCTGTGTATCTCTCTCTCTGTCTCTCTGTCTCTCTCTCTCCCTCTCCCTCTCTCTCTGTCTCTCTCTCTCTCTCCCTCTCTCTCTCTCTCTCTCTCTGTAATTCTGTTATCACTCCCCATCCGTTTCCCTGTTGCTACTTCTGTATTGCTTTATTTCTCTGTCGTGTTACCACTCCCTTTCTCAATCCGCCTCTCGCATTTCTTCACATGTTTATCCCTCTGTTTTGAGCTTGTGTCTCCAGTCTCTCCGTCCTGTTCCTTTGGCAAGTTTCCTCTCTTCACATGCCAGATAGTTCCATCAAGAGTAGTCATACGCTCCTCAGGAGGGAGGACTTGAGAGAAGGATCCTGTCATATAACTGGTTGGAAAGATATGAATAGTTTCTTTCCAAAACGCTATATATCCATTTTCACAAATGTTGGTAAATGAGCTTTTATTGTTTTACGAAATGAAGGTATTTGCTGTTTTTTTCTTCCATTATCTAATCCAACCTGATCTCATTGTTTCCCTTCGGAATTTTCCATATTTATCTGATTTTTGACCCATTCAATTCTGTGTGGTTTCAGGGTTAAAACACAAGCAACTCTCAATGGGTTAAGTTTAGGTATTAATTATGAGGGCTTAAGGGTTAGGGTTAGGCTTAAAACAAAAGAATAGAAAATAATGCGCCGTTTCCAAAGTATGGTCAAGTACTCTCCCTGCTTGCTAGAGAATTGTGAACTGCGTGGCGCAGTGATCTAAGCAGTGCTAAAATAAACACATTTTCATACACATCGAAAAATCCCTGAGGAAAAAACGCAAATGTGAAGAAAAAAAAAACGGTAGGGTTCAGGGTTTTGGAAAGAAACTGTTCACGTGGAGAAAAGCAATCAGTGATATGAGTCAAATAGCTTGAGTCAAATATAATTGAATTGAGTATTTCTCCCCCCCCCCAGTGCTGTTCTCTGTCTTAAAGCCTTGAGCTGGAAACTGAGTTGATTTAGATTGTTTACAGATGAAATAAAACATGTACATGTTACCTGTAATTGGACATGAGATCATGAAGAGTTTACTTAATGTTGTTGCTTCAACCTCTGACTCACAGCACACACACACACACCTCCTCAGGACATCACTACAGCACAATTACATCTTGAAATAGTAGTGTGAGTGTGTGTGCGTGTGGCTTAAAAACCTAATCCTGAAAGCACATACAATCCCATTTAAGGTTGTCACGATACCACAATACCTGATTGTCCTTGGCAGAAAAGGAAAACACAAAAGCAGACTAAACTCTTTGGTCCTTTGAAAAACCAACTGCATGTCAAATATTGTCTGCTAAGAAACATGAGATTCTGGGTGACGACACAAGACTGCTTGTTTCCAACATTAGGACTGTTTTCCTCAGGACATTTAGTCCGCTTCATGTTTTGGTTTTCGTGCCGCGATACCTCGGAGTACGGCGACGACCCTAATCCCGTTAACTCGACCGGATCTAAGTGTGTGGGTGTCATTTCAGCTGAATAGCCGAGTGTAAGTGGGTTTTCTTATTAGCTTGCCCCTCATTTCCTGGTAAATAAAGTATGCCTCTGGGACTGAGTACTCTGGAGGAGCTCCCAATAGAACAGAACAGGGCAGGCGAAATTAGACTGCAGTCGAAGCCCGACTCACTGGGTTGTAACTCACCCGTGGGTGTATACATCCAAAATGACTTACAGTGCCGGGCTGTGTGTGTGTGTTTTTCTCTCTCTGTGTGTGTGCCCTAAAGCATATCACCCAGGTTTTATCCGCTGTGCCCTGGCCATTATTGAGATATATGGTGTCACCACTGCGGAAAACTGAATAGAGAAATGCACAAGAGTGCCATCATACAGTAACTCAATTCTGGTTCCCCACTCCCCATTGTGTGATGGGCCAATACGGATTTTGTTGGATGCATTGAGCGCTCTCTCTCTGTCTATATTCTCCCACTGAGCTTCATGGGTATTCGTACAATTTAAGGAGAGCGTTTTCCAGAGTGGGATTCCATTCTCCCTGAATGATTCAGAGGCTTTCCCTTTTCCATATTAAATGATCAACAATCTCCTCGGAGCCATTGCAAAACACTCAGGGTAGTTACAGATCTAGGATCAGCTAACCTTTCCCAAATTCTGACCTTATTTATATGATCAGTGTTCAGACAAACCTCCATCCAGACGTTCAACGGGGAAAATGAAAGACGGGCGAAATACATCCTAATTGTTTCATCTTCAAATAGATGAAATGAACGATCATTTGTTCTTTTAAAAACAGAGCCATTAGGTGGTCTGCTGTTTGCCATTTCTCCTCGGGCTTGTAACACACAGTTGGATAACACACAGTGTGTGTGTGTGTGTGTGTGTGAGAGTGTGCCTCTCTCTCCCTTTCCAGCTCATATTATTCCATTACAGAACATCCTCAGGGCTACAACTGCACAGATGCATTCACAGACTCGAGTAGACCCCGAAGATGTACTTATTGTATAGATCTCGTAGACCTATATTTAATGAAATTCCAAGGCCACTGTTTTGATCGATCCCTACATATCTTGTGGAGGGATTTAGTGTGGGTCATAAAGCTGGTCTGGCCTGTTGATATGGCACCAGGTCATATATCCATCCTGTCCCTCTCATTACTCCACAGAAGGAATTACTGGAGCCTCTCCAGTGTTCCCTGGAAAATTGGAATTCCCGGCTCGGATTATGGACGTTCTGTAGTTAAAATGAGATCAGGACAGGACGGGGAGAGGTGAGGTGGGGTGTGTGGCAGGGGAGGGCAGGGGGAGGTGAGGTGGGTGGCAGGGGAGAGGTGAGGTGGAGTGTATGGCAGGGGAGGTGGGGTGTAGGTGGAGGTGGCAGGAGAGGTGAGGGGGTGTGTGGCAGGGGAGAGGTGAGGTGGGGTGTGTGGCAGGGGAGAGGTGAGGATGAGGTTGGCAGGGGAGAGGTGAGGTGGAGTGTATGGCAGGGGAGAGGTGGGGTGTATGGCAGGGGGAGGTGAGGTGGAGTGTATGGCAGGAAAGAGGTGAGGTGGGGTGTGTGGCAGGGGAGAGGTAAGGTGGGGTGTATGGCAGGGGAGGTGAGGTGAGGTGGTGTGTATGGCAGGAGAGGGTGAGGTGGTGTGTATGGCAGGGGAGGTGGGGGTGAGGTGGTTTGTATGGCAGGGGAGAGGTGAGGTGAGTGGTGTGTATGGCAGGGGAGAGGTGAGGTGAGTGAGGTGGTGTGTATGGCAGGGGAGAGGTGAGGTGAGGTGGTGTGTATGGCAGGGGAGAGGTGAGGTGGTGTGTGTATGGCAGGGGAGAGGTGGGTGCAGGGAGGTGGTGGGGTGTGTGGCAGGGGAGAGGTATGGCAGGAGAGAGGTGAGGTGGTGTGTATGGCAGGGGAGAGGTGAGGTGGTGTGTATGGCAGGGGGAGGTGAGGTGAGGTGGAGTGTATGGCAGGGGGAGGTGAGGTGGGGTGTGTGGCAGGGGAGAGGTGAGGATGAGGTTGGCAGGGGAGAGGTGAGGTGGAGTGTATGGCAGGGGAGAGGTGGGGTGGTGTATGGCAGGGGGAGGTGAGGTGGAGTGTATGGCAGGAGAGAGGTGAGGTGGGGTGTGTGGCAGGGGAGAGGTAAGGTGGGGTGTATGGCAGGGGAGAGGTGAGGTGAGGTGGTGTGTATGGCAGGGGAGAGGTGGGTGGTGTATGGCAGGGGAGAGGTGAGGTGGAGTGTATGGCAGGAGAGAGGTGAGGTGGTGTGTATGGCAGGGGAGAGGTGAGGTGGTGTGTATGGCAGGGGAGAGGTGAGGTGGTGTGTATGGCAGGGGAAAGGTGAGGTGGGGTGTATGGCAGGGGAAAGGTGAGGTGGTGTGTATGGCAGGGGAAAGGTGAGGTGGGGTGTATGGCAGGGGAGAGGTGAGGTGGGGTGTATGCCAGGGGAAAGGTGAGGTATACAACACATTTTCCAAAAAGTAGTAGCATTAGTCACGTAAACACAGAAATAAACAAATGGCACATTGGATTCCTAATTTTAAAAATAAGTGGTGCTTTTCTTACCGAGGAAACAAAGTTAAATAAATTACTACAGGGGGAGAGGTGAGGTGGTGTGTATGGCAGGGGAGAGGTGAGGTGGGGTGTGTGGCAGGGGAGAGGTGAGGTGGTGTGAATGGCAGGGGAGAGGTAAAGTAGGTCTGAATTGGCTTCCTCAGAAAACAGCTATTGAATAAAAAGCAAATACTTACGCTACAATTAAAGGGATATTGGGTGTTGAGATTGTTAATACAATACTATTGAGTGACAAAAGTTTAGTGGGCTACACTGACAATGTACTTTATTTTTTATTTTTTTAATGAAATGGAATACCATTCATGTGTATGGATCTGTGAGGAATATTTATGAGTAGGTAGCTTGATTTGACTGGGGGACCTGATTGGAGTTGTGACTGATTTGGACAATATTGTATAAATGGAATATTTATTGATTTCTAAGTCAGTTTGGGTGAATTATCACTAGGGCTTGATGTAGGCCTATGGTGTGTGGGCTAAACTGTGTTATAGGTGGGATGGAAGGCATAAAGAACAAAGGAAAGCCAGGGTAGAGGCGTGGAGGTGAGGATGGGTAGGAGTGTGGGGGGTTAGAAAGGGGGGAGGGGGTGAATTTTAGCCCAGTCAAGTTGAAGAAGGTGTGAAGACAGAGTGGAAGAGGGTAGGGGAGAGGTAAGGGAGGTGGTCTTCATTTTCAGCGGAGCGTTGACATCGGTAGCTAGCAGCCTCCACCCCAAATCAGGTCGTACACCCACTGTTTGATCTGTAGACAAGGAGAGAGCACAGCCAGGGTAGGATGAGAGCACGTTTAACACACTTACTTCTCTACGCCAGTAATGAATTTGTGTTTTTCTCTCTTTCTCTCACGCTCTATTTCTATTTCGACACACATCTCTGTCTCTGTTCTGCCACAACTCTATAGTTCTCACTCTCTTTTCTTCCCTAATTGGCAGAGGGGCACTCAGACGATGACGAGACCTCTACCCAGCAAGATGTATTCATACTCACTCTCCACTGTCATTTTAAGGTCAATGACCTCTGATATATCACATGGTCTCTCTCTCTCTCTCGATCTCCCTCTGCCTCTGTCTTCCCCACTGTCTTCCCCCGCCTATTAGTGCACAGATGGCCTTGGTGACATTTTTCACTGCATATCTCCTCCTGTTCATCTCCCAGTTCTTCCCAGTAATGCTTCAACATGTGATGTGCAGAGCAGCTCTCAACTGAGATGGAGACATTTGGTTAAATCATTTCTCCTTCTGTGAGGATAGAATGTGAGAATGTGATTGACAGCTGTGAGAACATATGGCTGCTCAGTACTGTGAAACGGGGGAGGGATTGATAACTTTTCATCCAATGGGGGGAACTCATTGACGTCCCCAGGGCTGACAGAGTTCCGATCTAACCAATAGCAACAGTTACCCAGCATGTTGCAGTTCTCACACGTGGCACCCCGCTAACAAACCATCTGTCCAATCAGAAAGGACTTAATCTCTCATGCCTGTTAGAGTTCTGTTTTTCGATATAATGTCATATCGGGATTGAACTGACATTCCTTATAACCTGAGAAAGAACAGTCTGATAGCCCTCATTGATAGAATCTGATGTTTGTTATTGCCATGCATGTCTAGGAAATGGACGGAGGTGACATTGACAATCACACGCATTCCTCCCCAACACCAATCACAGTGGGTCTACTTACAGCCGCTTGAGCCCTGCTTGTTTGAGTGACAGCAGCCAGAATACATTTCTCCCTTCAACATGTCCTCAAAAGACCACCACACTCTCCAATGTACAGACTAGTAGCAAAGAATATGCCTGGTTACACTGTGCCTGGTTGCACTGTGCCTGGTTGCACTGTGCCTGGTTGAACTGTGCCTGGTTGCACTGTGCCTGGTTGCACTGTGCCTGGTTGCACTGTGCCTGGTTGCACTCTGCCTGGTTGCACTGTGCCTGGTTGAACTGTGCCTGGTTGCACTGTGCCTGGTTGCACTGGTGCCTGGTTGCACTGTGCCTGGTTGCACTGTGCCTGGTTGCACTCTGCCTGGTTGCACTCTGCCTGGTTGCACTGTGCCTGGTTGCACTGTGCCTGGTTGCACTCTGCCTGGTTGCACTGTGCCTGGTTGACTGTGCCTGGTGCCTGGTTGACTGTGCCTGGTTGACTGTGCCTGGTTGACTGTGCCTGGTTGCACCCATGCAGTTCAGTGAACTATGTACATTGTGTAAGCAGCACTTAGGCCTGACTGAGTAGGAGTGATGATCTACAGCCCCCCCACCCCTATTCATTCATTATAATCTCAAATGCAAAGCTGGTCCTAGATCAGCACTCCCACTCTGAGACGCTTTATGAGTATGGGTCCTGTGCTTCACCGTGGCAGTATTAGTCCGTGGTAGGGATTACCATGGGTGTCCGGGATCCCCTCTTCACACCCCCCCAAAAAAATGACAAGACCAGGGACAGTTATTTTTATTCCCCAATGTCAGCACTAATGCAGGCCCTTAATAACATGTGCAGCATCAGATTAGCGACACATATAGTAGCACATTCTCCGACCAGGTTGTCATGGAAGCCTTTAGCCTATTGTATTTACTTTACACAAAGTAACCAGTAAATTCAGAAAGCTCCCGGATAAATGACACAGTTCATAAACACTACAGGAAACCCCTACAGTAGGCCTTTAGCCTGTAAAAGAATGTGTGCCTCTTTGAGCTGCCATTGTGAATCTTCAGAGAGTCACAAATTTGATAGGCCTACAATGCAGTTCGGGAAGTATTCAGCCCCATCGACTTCTTCCACATTTTGTTACGTTACAGCCTTATTCTAAAATGGATTAAAAATATATTTTTCCTCATCAATCTATACGTAATACCCCAAAATGACAAAGCAATAACAGGCTTTTAGAAATGTTTGCAACTAAATAAAAAAAATGGAAATATCACATTTGCACAAGTATTCAGACCCTTTGTTGAAGCACCTTTGACAGCGATTACGGTCTCGAGTCTTCTTGGGTATGTCTCTACAAGCTTGGCACGCCTGGATTTGGGGAGTTTCTCCCATTTTTCTCTGCAGATCCTATCAATCTATGTCAGGTTGGATGGGGAGCGTTGCTGCACAGCTATTTTCAGGTCCCTCCAGAGATGTTTGATCAGGTTCATGTCCAGGCTCTGGCTGGGCCACTCAAGAACATACAGAGACTTGTCCCTTTTGGCTATGTGCTTAGGCTCGTTGTCCTGTTGGAAGGTGAACCTTCACCCCAGTCTGAGGTCCTGAGCACTCTGGAGCAGGTTTTCATCAGGGATCTCCCATTACTTTGCTCCGTTCATCTCACCCTCGATCCTAACTAGTCTCCCAATCCCTGCCGCTGAAAAACATCCCCCCAGCATGATGCTGCTACCACCATGCTTCACCGTAGGGATGGTGCCAGGTTTCCTCCAGATGTAACGCTTGGCATTCAGTCCAAAGAGTTCAAACTTTGTTTCATCAGACCAGAGAATCTTGTTTCTCATGGTCTGAGAGTCCATTAGGTGCATTTTGGCAAACTGCAAGCGCACTGTCATGTACCTTTTACTGAGTAGTGGCTTCCATCTGGCCACTTTACCATAAAGGCCTGATTGGTTGAGTGCTGCAGAGACGGTTGTTATTCTGGAAGGTTCTCCCATCTCCACAAAGGAACTTTGGAGCTCTGCTAGAGTGACCATCGGGTTCTTGGTCACCATCCTGACCAAGACTCTTCTCTCCCGATTGCTCAGTTTGGCCGGGTGGCTAGCTCTAGAAAGAGTCTTCGTGGTTCCAAACTTCTTCCATTTAAGAATGATGGAGGCCACTGTGTTCTTGGGGACCTTTAATGCTGCAGACATTTTTTGGTTCCCTTCCCCAGATCTGTACCCCGACATAATCCTGTCTCAGAGCTCTACGGACAATTCCTTCGACCTCATGGCTTGGTTTTTGCTCTGACATGCACTGTCAACTGTGGGACCTTTATATAGACAGGTGTGTGCCTTTCCAAATCATGTCCAATCAATTTAATTTACCACAGGTGGACTCCAATCAAGTTGTAGAAACATCTCAAGGATGATCAATGGAAACAGGATGCACCTGAGCTCAATTACAAGCCTCATAGCAAAGGGTCTGAATACCTATGTAAATAAGGTATTTATGTTTTTTTATATTTAACAAATCTGCAAAAATGTCAAAAAATGTGTTTTCACTTTGTCCTTATGGGGTATTGTGTGTAGATTTAATGAGTATATTTATTTTTTAATAAATTTTAGAATAAGGTTGTAACGTAACAAAATGTAGAAAAAGTCAAGGGATCGGAATACTTTCCGAATGCACTGTATGCACAATTCACTTCATAGGCATCTCTGTCACAGACATGAAGTCTGTTACCAATTATATCTTCTCCTGTCCCAGAGCCTAGGCTATTTTCCAATCCAGTCCTAATCCTATTGAAACGCCAAATCCTGACTCCTGCCACTTGACAATTCCTAACTTTATTCTGTTAGGTTGCATTGTCAAAGCAAATCCCTCGCCTATCCATGTTAAAATACAAAAATGCAAAAATGCAATCTAACATTTCCCCCCACTTCTCTGCACTGTCTCGTACATGCTGCCCATATGGGAGCTTCGGTAGAGAATGTGATCAACAAACGGTATGAGAGGAGATATTTGTATTTTTTAAACAGAGTTGGTCCACCGTAAGATATCTTGATATTTAAACTATTTCCACTCTTCAGCTCCCCATTATTCATGAGCTGATCTGCCTGCATAATCATCAACAAAATTTTGCCAAAAATAGTAGGTATTCTGTCATTTGTTCTGAGGTTATCTAACAAGCTTAGCAACGTTGGTCATTTGATTTGTGTTTGTTACGAAAGTTTGAATGATTTGTCAACACTACTCGGAGTGTGCGCTGTGCGTCCTGAGTGTGCTCTGTGCGTCCTGAGTGTGCCCTGTGCGCCCTGAGTGTGCCCTGTGCGCCCTGAGTGTGCCCTGTGCGCCCTGAGTGTGCCCTGTGCGCCCTGAGTGTGCCCTGTGCGCCCTGAGTGTGCCCTGTGCATCCTGAGTGTGCCCTGTGCGCCCTGAGTGTGCCCTGTGCGCCCTGAGTGTGCCCTGTGCGCCCTGAGTGTGCCCTGTGCGCCCTGAGTGTGCCCTGTGCGCCCTGAGTGTGCCCTGTGCGCCCTGAGTGTGCCCTGTGCGCCCTGAGTGTGCCCTGTGCGCCCTGAGTGTGCCCTGTGCGTCCTGAGTGCACTCTGTGTCGAGATTGCCTACTGCTGAAATGCACTGGCGATCAAAGATAGTTACTCGATCATTACCAAATATCAGTTTAATTTGCTCTGAATTGTTTACATAGTGGCACAGCCAAGCCGACAAGGTGGCGCAGAGCCCCTGTTATATGGGGAGAACCCAACCCTGGCATAGTGACTATCTCCTGGTTTTAAACTCTTTAAATGGGAACTTCCCGGGATTGGAACTTGGTAGATTGTTGGGGAAATATGAATCCGTAGTCAGTGGCTATGACCTTCGTAATGACCAAAGGCTAGACTCCCTGTGGAGTGGCTTTCATTTCCTGTCCTCCATGCCTTTAGAACAGCTTGGCTTAGTGTGACTTCATCACTGAATAACCTTTATGTAGAGCCCTTTATAGAAGCCTAGGAATAGGCGACAGATCAGGACAGAGGGGCACTCCCAGATATGTGGCCTACTAGAATGGCAACCAAATCTATTCTATTACGTTTAATTTATTTTCTATTGTTTTCTATTGCATTCTATTCTATTCCAATAGAGTCAACTCCGCTAGATACACAAAATTATGTGTACACCCCTTCAAATGATTGGATTTGGCTATTTCAGCCACACCCATTGCTGACAGGTGTATAAAATCAAGCGCACAGCCATGCAATCTCCATAGACAAACATTGGCAGTTTAATGGCCTTACTGAAGAGCTCAGTGACTTTCAACGTGGCACTGTCATAGGATACCACCTTTGGCCACACAAGCTCACAGAACGGGACCGGAATTGTGCTGAATTGCATAGCATCCTTGGTTGCAACACTCACTACCGAGTTCCAAACTGCCTCTGGAAGCAACATCAGCACAATAACTGTTTGTCAGGAGCTTCATGAAATTACTTTCTATGGCCGAGCAGCCGCACACAAGCCTAAGATTACCATGCTCAAGGCCAAGTGTCGGCTGGAGTAGTGTCAAGCTCGCTGCAATTGGATTCTGGAGCAGTGGAAACACGTTCTCTGGAATTCTCTTAGTTCCAGGGATGGGAAATCTTAACGCTACAGCATACAATGACATTCTAGATGATTCTGTGCTTCCAATTTTGTGGCAACAGTTTGGGGAAGGCCGTTTTCTGTTTCAGCATGACAATGCCCAAAAGGCTTTTGACCTTTGTCTCTCCCGAGCCCGTACGGGAGTTGTAGCGACAAGACAAGATAGTAACTACTAACAATTGGATACCACAAAAAGGGGGTAAAAATAAATATATATATATATATAAAAACTTTTGGTAATGTAGTGTATATTATATTATATTAAACATCAATATGTCCCCTGTTCACCTCTCTCTTCCTCTTTGTGAGCTGCTGTTGTTGTGCTGAGTGTCTGTCGGAGGCTGCTCTCCTATGTTGTTCGCCTGTGGTCGTCCCTATGCAGTGCAAAGGGGTTATTCTGCAAAGATGTGAGCCGCTGTTTTCAAAGGCCATTAGCCTGTCAGGGGTGGGTGGGTGGGGGGAGGCTCAGCTATGGACAACAAACACTGCTGTACAGAGTGGAGAGACACCGCTTTGTGTTGAGGTCTGTGTGAACCTCTGTGTGATGTCCCGGGGTCTGTGTCTCTCTCCTGTGTAGCAGGGTGGAAAAAGGATCACAGTGTCTGTATAGCATCTTTCTCTCTCTCTTTCACTCTCTCCCACCCCCCATCTCGATGCAGAGTAAGTGTGTTTATTTTGTCTTCATCTCTCCACTCTGATCCTCCTTGACATTTTTTAAGGACTGATGATGAGTGCAGTGGTGTAAAGTACTTAAGTAAAAATACTTTAAAGTACTACTTAAGTGTTTTTTGGGGGGTAATCTGGACTTTACTATGTATATTTTTGACAACTTTTACTTTTTACTTCACTACATTTACTTCACTACAAAATAAATGTACTTTTTACTTCAGAAATTTTCCCTGACACCCAAAAGTACTCGTTACATTTCGAAAGTTTAGCAGGACAGGGAAAATGGTCCAATTCACACACTTATCAAGATAACATCCCTGGGCATCCCTACTGCCTCTGATCTGGCGGACTCACTGAACCCAAATGCTTTGCTTGTAAGTTATGTCTAAAAGTTGGAGTGTGCCCCTGGCTATTTTAAATAAAAAATGGAAATTGTGTCTTCTAGTTTGCTTTATGTATGGATTGTGAAATGATATATACTTTTACTTTTGATACTTAGGTATATATTTAAAACCGAATACTTTTAGAATTACTCAAGTAATATTTTACTGAGTCACTTTTACTTTCATCATTTTCAATTAAGTTATCGTTACTTTTACTCAAGTATGACATTGTTGTAGATCACCCGCCACCCCTCGGTCTGACGGGCAGTGTTACGTCCCCACCATGTGTCACCATGCTGGCCTTCACCTCTGGCTGTGTCCCTCTGGGCTGGAGCCTCTCTCCAGGGCTGTCTGTCTGACTTTAGCCAATCCACAGGACACAATCAGCCTGCTCTCGCTCTCTTTCTGTCTTTCCTCCTCCTTCTCTCCCGATCCCTTTTTTTCAGCTTTCCATCTATCACTTCATCTCTCTTTCTTTTTCTGACCCATCCCCCCCTCTCTCGCCTTTCTTCTCCATCTCCCTCTATCACTGGCCTCCTACCTCCATCCCTACCTCCTCTCTGTCTCTCTCTACAGAAACAGGCGTGAAGCTGTAATAGGTCCCTCACCACACTGGGGGACCCTAATCCTGTTACCTAGCACTCGCAGATACCCAGAGCCTATTTTTCATTCACTCCCTGTTCACCATCTAGCGCCAGGCATCACCAGGCCCACCTCTTGTCTCCCTAATCCGATTGGCATGCTTTCCTCGTACCCCTACACACCCCCCTGGAATCCCAGAACCCCCCAGAC
The DNA here is from genome assembly GCF_018296145.1 of Oncorhynchus tshawytscha. NCBI lineage: Eukaryota > Metazoa > Chordata > Actinopteri > Salmoniformes > Salmonidae > Oncorhynchus > Oncorhynchus tshawytscha. The sequence continues at coordinate 29,857,241 of NC_056438.1, forward strand.
CCCGCACCAAAATCAGCCGCAGACACACCCAGACGTAGATGTCTGGGTGGAGAATGAGATGTTAGAGTGAGACGATAGCATTTTCTCGGTGTCAAATTTTTTTTTTCTCCATTTTTATTTTTTACCCCAAATCCCTCAGGACTAAGGGTCAGTTGACTGGAACCTATCCCTGCGTGACACGATAAGGTGGTGTCGTCGGGGTACAGGATTCGTTCCCGAATGAACGACGTCCTTGTATGACGCTCTTATCGTTACATTGCACACGCCATCCCCTCTCTGCCCTTAGAACTGGAGGAGGTTTGCTGTGTTCTGGTTTGTGGTCAACGACACAAGTGAACCGACCATTTAACTCTGTCTAACTAATTGTTCACGGTGGCGTACGCTAGAACAAAGGCCTCTTTTGTGGGGTTTGCAGATTTGACTCGTTCACCACGGGGAATTAGGCAGGGCAACAGTGGAACTGCTCTGCCATGCTGTGCTCATGTATTGCCTCAGCAATATGATTTATTCTATTTGTGTGTGGATGTCATTGGGATTTATCGCTCCATATATACTTGTGGCAATAAATAGTAGTCCTCCAACACAACATAATGACCCTCGCACCCGGATACAATGGCAACTCCTTCTATTGAGTCCTATTATTCATCTCTGTCTCCGAGGTCCGTCGTTGCTCTAGGCATGGTGTTATTCACAGATACACAGTGTGAGCATGTAGGTTAGCAGAGTCCCTATGGATTCATGGGGGAACATGATTTTGCACTAAAGGAGCCCGATGTCAGACAGAGCCCAGGGGAGTCGTGTGACCAGAGGGCAGTCACGCGTACAGTAAAAAGTCCCAGGGTCCTTAGCGAGGGGCCGCCCTGGTGGTAAGACGTGGACTGCTGGCGCTGGACCTTGGGACCCGACCCTCGGCGAGAGTGGGTGTGTGTGCGTCAGGGGTTAAAAACGGAGGAAGTATCTGGGTGCTGGCGATGAAAGGTCGACAGTAGTTTAACAGAGGCTCTGTTGAAGAAGTGGCGGTTTGAATGCGTGATGTTTCACCCCACAACGAGGAAAGGGCTGTTCATTCACTGACACATAAAGACTTGTCTATGATGTAAGAAGTCGGTTCCTTTTGCTCTTTTTCGCTCTTTCTATGTCCGCCTCGATCTCTCCCTTATTAACGACGGTGGGAAAAGGGGGATAAAGAGAGAAAAGCCGAGAGAAATCGAGGAAGATGAAAATACACTGTCAACTCTGTCTTGGAGACCAACACTGTGTTGGTAGATGTTAGAGACCCATGTACTGTAGATATTTGGGTTGGTGCCAGTGTTGGATGTTGGATGACACGAGAGAGAGGAAGAGAGAATAAGAGAAAGGGTGAAATAGAGAGGAAGACAAAGTTACAGTCATCTCCCTCTTGGAGACCAGCAGTATGTTGGTATGTTGGTAGATGTCAGTCAGTGTTGGGGACCCATGGTAACCGTGATGATGAGATGGTACGTTCAATACAGTGGTCCGGGGGGGAAGGGGGGGTACCTCAGGGTTAGAGACAGGCTAACTGGTCTATCTATAACAGTCCATTTCCCCTGAGAATTCGTTATTGCATTCATGGAAGGAGCTTTTCCATTTTCTGTAATGCTAAACATAAGTTGTTTAGTCAACTCAATGACTTGGCCAATGGCACTGAGATTGAATTGACGGTAGAGGAATTGTCAGAATGTCACTGTTTCAGACAAGGCCACACAGAAGCACACAACTGGCTACATTACATAACCCTAGAGTCTTGGTTAATATATCCTATACTAAACCTGCTCTATCTTTCCTCTCTCCTCTCTTTTAGGTAAGTTCCACATGTTATGGAGGCAGGGACAGTCTTGAGCTAACCATGATGCAGAAGGTACAGTTGTCATGACTCTCGTTGCTTTGAAACGTGTGACGCCTGCTCCTTATAGTGGCCTTTATATTTGCACTGTTTCTGGGGCCCGCGCTGAATGCGATGGGGTTCCTGTGAACACAGGATGCTTTTGTAGGCTATGTGTCTTGGATGATTTGATCACATAGCCATGCAGAGCTTTTTAGATCACGTGCAGTGAGTATGTGCCATACATAGTATGTCCCTGAATATACCCTTGAGTATATTTCCATTAGTTCTCTACTGTGAAGGATCCAGAACGGTTTCTCTAATCACCACAATACAACTACAGACCACTGCACACTCCGTGGGCTGCCCACAAGACCCACTGTAAATACTGACCCTTTTTTGACGATGGCGACGCTGAAGCGACCTTCTATCTCGACCCTTGGCTGTCATCTTCGTCTCCTCCCTGCCTCTCCTTCACATGACCTCTGACCTCCTGTCACGTCCACGACTTGCAGACGTCGCCTTGAGAACGCCCCATCCCCCACGTCCATACAGCCGCCTTCACCTGCTATATTGTAGCCTTCCATTGGCCGTGAAGCAATTGTTTTGAACCCCTTTGGTTTTGCTTCAGCCCTGGAGGGGTGTCGGAGAGGGAAAGGGGGTACCACGGAAAGAGGAGGGGGGGGCGAGAAATAGGCTCATTACGTGGAGATTTGGTACATGTTAATCAAATCTCCACGTAATGAGCCTATGTTCCCCCTCCTTCACCCCGCAATCCCCCTCTCCTCACCCTCAGTGTCTCTGGGCTGATGAATAACAGCCTCCCCCTCCAACTCACCACCCCCATTGGCTCTATCCATAATTCATGCCCCCCATGGAGAGTGAGTGTGTGTGTGTGTATACGTGTACATTTGTGCACATGTGTCTGTGTGCACACCTGTGTGTGTGTGTGTGTGTGTTTCTCACGGGGGCTTGCTATTGGTGTCTGACAAGCTAGGACGAGAGGATCGGGTCCGGGTTGGTGGCAGGCCAGCAAATGTCAGAGCAGCGCCACGGGCCTGCTCGTTACCCTCGTTCCACAGAGGTGTAAATATTTATGGCATTGCCATGCCGACCGGCACATCACGTACCTAACCGTTCACAGAGGTGACAGTATGGATGGAGGACTTAAATGACATTTATGTAAAGCTCTCGAGTATAGAAATAGACAGATAACATTATTATGTGGATTTTGCTGTAGAGGGGAGGGAGTGCACTACTTTGCCTTTTTTTGGTACTATTTCTGGACATTTTCTCAATACGCCCCGCCAACTTCATTGTAGCAAGTGTGTTGTCCATGTAGTTTCGTTGAAAGATGTCAGCTAGGATTGATTGGATGATGGTGACGTCCGTCTCTCGATGGTGACATCCTGTCGGTCTCTAGAGCAGGACACGGGGGGGGATGCTGGGACCTCTGTTGGACTATAAACAATCTCATCAGGACCGATGCTTTTGACAGCCGTTGCCCACAGTGATTTCATGTTATACCTTGAGATAATCTGTTAGAGAAAGAGAGAGATGACAAAAAGAGAGATGCTGCTTTGGATGTTCTGAAAGTAAGGTAAACATCCTGGACGTTTTGTGTTCCTCCACGTATTTATCTGGCAATTAGGGCTCAACAGACATTACAAAAAAAATACATTCAGTTAACATAATTTGAATGAACATTCCACATTACCATGGACGTTATTGTATCTCAGTACCAGGCAACCATTGTGTTCCATTCATTATATTTCTATGTGTGCTGCCGCAGGGAGGAGGTGTTACCTAGGCAACCGAAGACTCGTTTGCTTCGACACCTTGCTTGTTATGACGGTTATTCTATTTTCATGAAGGTCTTCATTCATAAAGGTGGGTGACACAGTTATACGGTTATACGGTAATTGTGACAGCCCTACTGGCAATGAGTCACAAACGACTTCTAGCGAGGTCACGCTGAATGTGTGAAGCTTCTCTTTGTTTTTCCCCTTGATCCATGAAGCACGTTGAAAGCCCCAATAATGTCAGGTCAGGAGTGGAGGATGTGCCCTCTGTGTCCCCTGTAGTATGTCACCCCGTCCTCTGTCCCTTGTGTTTCCTGTAGTATGCCACTCTGTCCCCAATGTGTCAGTAGGGCCTCTTTCTATCAGTAATAATGTCCCATGAGTCACAGGCCACCCGAGCCAGCTCTCCCCCCCTGAGAGTCCTCTTTCCCCCTGTGTGTCCTAAACCAGACCCCTCTATAGGACAGAGCTCCATTCTTACTCTTTGTGTTCAGCCTGGTGAGGCTTTGTAGAGCTACGGTGTTGTAGCTCTCTGCTCTCTGTCTCCATAAGGTCAGTGACAGCAGTGTCCATTGTAGGAAAGGCACCCTGCTCCTGTGGCTCGTTCATCTTTGTCAGCCCTGGTTCCCGTTTGCTCGTTAGGTATCGAGAAGTGACGATGATCGAAAAGGTCACAGTCTTCCTTTGTTCGCACATATCTTTGATTTCACACAAATGGCCCAGCCAAGCTTTTTAATTTCAATTTAATTGTATAAACGTTCGTCATTTCTCCTTCTCCGTCCTCAAAGGTTGTTGTTCAGATTCACGTATGACAGCTGTGTAGGATCATGTGGGGGGTTTTTACAGTGAAACGATCTGTTGTCCACCACTCAACAGAACCTTCTCCTCCGGCTCAGCTCCTGCTGCTGAGTATGGCATTTTACTGCTATAGAGTAACCTCTCTCTCTCTTTCTCTCTCTCTCTCTTTCTCTCTCTCTCTCTCTCTTCTCTCTCTCTCGGGGAGAGAAAGGACAGTGAGATAATGAAAGTGTAAACTCACATCTCCTCTCGCTATCTGTGTGAGTTCACCTTTAGCATATGAGAAGACCAGGGGCAACCCCACTACACTATGAAGGTTATCTGTGCTGTTTCAGCCTATATTGTCTTGTGTCTAAGACAGCTATCACCATAATCTCACAAGCTTCTGTATGCATGAGAGCGAGAGAGCGAATCCCGAATGATGAAATACCATGGTTGAACATTCCCAATGGTACAACTACCTGGGACTAAAGATCAGGGCCTCTGGTGGATTTGGTCTGGCAGTGAATACACTAAAAGAAAAAGCCCGCAAAGCATTTTACTCTGTAAAAAGACAATTCTCAAAAAGAAATATTCCTATCCAAATCTGGGCAAGATATTCAATAGTGTAATTTCACCCATTGCACTATATGGAAGTGAGGTTTAGGGTGCAGCCGGTATTTACGATTATAAGCTTTGGTAGAAAAACCCAATAGAAAATCGAAATACAGAATTCTGCAGCATTATCCTAATATCCAATAGAAAGTACCAGGTAATGCATGCAGAACAGAACTCGGACAACTCCCTTTAATTCTAATTAGAAAGAAAAGGCCACAAAAATTTGGGCACCATTTGAAATTTAGCTCCCAAATCATCCTTACAATTCAAAGCACTGTATTTCATTATCCTCATTGCATTGTACTATATTTACTGAAATGCTCAACCACTATACTGCTTTGGCAATATCTACAAATTGTATTTCATGCCAATAAAGAAATTTGAATTAGAATTCGAGAGAGAGAGAGAGAGAGAGAGAGAGAGAGAGAGAGAGAGAGAGAGAGAGAGAGAGAGATCCCCAAAACGAATCAAGCTTCAATCAATAGGCTATATTAATTTATCCTATTCAACTCCTAAACTCAGAGACCAATGTCATTTCAAAGGGATTGCTTGCTTCCCTATGTTGTGCCAAATAAATGTATTCAGGGAGAGAGAGGTAGCCATAGTAGAAAGCTGAGTTAAAGGCTTTACCCTGACGCCAATGTAAATCGAGGACCGCGAGTGCAGGCGCCAGTCCGATTGCGTAACAGGCCTGCCGGATCCATGCATTCTCATTGGACCTCAGGCCATTATTGATCCTGCGCCCGGTCACAAAGCCAAACGAACGTAGCCCCCGGATAAAATTCCTATCTGCTGGCTGTGACGTGTCACTGTATATTGGCTTGTTGTTTACGGCGGGGCTAGAAGGGCATACAGTAACCCCGGGGTTGTGTGGGTCACAACCCCGAGAGGGTACTGCTCCCTGTCACCACTAGCCTATCTGTCTTGACTTGTTTATGTAGCATGCTGAATACGTTTTTTGTTTTTGTTTTGTTTATCAAATCAAATTTATTTATATAGCCCTTCGTACATCAGCTGATATCTCAAAGTGCTGTACAGAAACCCAGCCTAAAACCCCAAACAGCAAGCAATGCAGGTGAAGAAGCACGGTGGCTAGGAAAAACTCCCTAGAAAGGCCAAAACCTAGGAAGAAACCTAGAGAGGAACCAGGCTATGAGGGGTGGCCAGTCCTCTTCTGGCTGTGCCGGGTGGAGATTATAACAGAACATGGCCAAGATGTTCAAATGTTCATAAATGACCAGCATGGTCGAATAATAATAAGGCAGAACAGTTGAAACTGGAGCAGCAGCACGGCCAGGTGGACTGGGGACAGCAAGGAGTCATGTCAGGTAGTCCTGGGGCATGGTCCTAGGGCTCAGGTCCTCCGAGAGAGAGAAAGAAAGAGAGAAGGAGAGAATTAGAGAACGCACACTTAGATTCACACAGGACACCGAATAGGACAGGAGAAGTACTCCAGATATAACAAACTGACCCTAGCCCCCCGACACAAACTACTGCAGCATAAATACTGGAGGCTGAGACAGGAGGGGTCAGTTTATGACAGTTTGCGTGTACTTTCGGAATTGTCTGGCGAGCCACTCGCTAGGTGGACGTGTTGGAGGACCCTTGCAGTAGCGTTATGTCCCCGCCAGCTCGTGGTTTATGTACGAACGCTGCGCTCGTTCTAAGAACGCCTTCCGATTGACCTCTACAGGCTCAACACGGTGGCATGGCAGCTATTACAGCAGAGACCCACGAGATGAGAGGACGCTGTCCTCACAAGGACTTTGCAGGGACTTCCAGTGGCACCGACTCACTGCTGAAAAAAAAAACACAGATGAGCTCAAGAAGAACACACGCACGAACAGCAATCTCAACACACAATGCGCGCGCGCACACACACACACACACTCACACATCTGAGATGATGAGATGATCTGAGATCTGAGATGATGAGATCTGAGATGATGAGATCTGAGATGATGGATCGCTGGGTTTAGTTGGCCAGATGTTCTATCTTTGCATAAGGATTTACCCTACATAAGACGTACTGTGTATACCTCATTCTCCTCTCTTCTCCGTCGTCCTTCCTCCTTTCCTCTTTTACTCCCCTCCGTATCATTTCACCTCGAGCCATGTCACGAGAATGCATTTTGTGCACGTCAAGAGGGTGACATTTCTCTGGCAAACAGTGACTTTGATTACTGTGTGGGCTTCGATGCGCCGCCGCACGTAAACCACATACATCCACAGGGAAAGGATCTGTCATTTCTGATGAACAGGTTGGCTCAAGTTAATCTGTCCCGGAGATATGAAAAGGGAACAAGAATTCGACCCTCCTCCTTCATAGGCTGCGGAAAAGATGTTCTCAATCTCTGTTGTAAGTTTAGCTACCTGACCGTGCAATAACTGCTGCCCCATCTTTGTCTGTTCGGGGAAGTGTGTGTGTGTGTGTGTGTTGGAGGGTGTATGGGACGTCCCTATTGTAGAGGTGGTGACGAAGAAGCATGTGTGTATATATATGTGTGTGTGTGTGTCACGCCTTGGTCCCAGTCAGGTCTGATTCTAGGTCAGCTGAGAAGACTCCTCTATTTCTGTCTTGCTAATCCCCCTTTGTGTGTGTGTGTGTGTGTGTGTGTGTGTGTGTGTGTGTGTGTGTGTCGAACACAATGTGCTAATACCTCCAGCACGGTACTCACTAATCCACTCACAGTAGTCGACTGCACCGTCCTGCACACTGGAGCCTCTTCCCCCCGCCCCCTGACACACTCCCCCCCTGTGTGGACCCTCTAGCTATCCCTCCTCACACCCTCTGGATATTCCCTGGGGGTTGGAACTGGGACCACCCACGACGGAGCACCCATGAGCGCAGGCATGGTCGTGGGAGCCACAGGCCAGGTAAGGCAGCTACTGTAGACTAGGTAGACAGCGGTCCTAACCTCCCAGAGACCCGTACATCTCTCTCCCTATGCCTTTAGTCCTCCAACCTCCTTACTGCTAAGCTAACCTAGGCTAGGCTAAATTTAAATGACCTGCATCGACTCTCAAGGCAACTGTAAGTTATGGGTCCAATAATGAGTTAGCTTTGCAGTCGAAATACAAGTTAAGCGGAGATGTGCTGTTTTGTGTTAGGAAAGGAGTGCTTTAGGGGACTTTAGGGGCCTCTCTCTTTTTAATTAAACATCTTGAAATGAACTGCAGGCCTAGTGGATTCTCTCTCCCACTCTATCTCTCTCTGTCTCTCAGGGGGACATTAATTTATCACCGACTTATCTTTAATCCCACCATAATGAAGCCCCCATGCTCTATCTTTTCATTGTAGATTAAAACCATCGATGGGTCATTATAGCCAGAAAAAGACATCAATTAACCTGCTCTTTCTGTGGAGACAATGCTAAAGCGCTGGCATTAGCTACAGTAGCAGGTCAGCAGATATTACTAGCTTATAACCTACTGTATACATTGATTAACCTATCTATAGACTAGCAGATGCTAATTTACAGCCTAAAAACCCATTAACCTACGCTTTCTATGGAGACTATGCTAAGGCGCTAGCTTTAGCTACAGTAGCTGGTCAGCAGATGCTAGCGTGTAGCCTTCCGTATGCACATTGACTTCTTAAAAAAAGAAGAAGAAGAAGTGGCCTGTTGTTTTGAATCTGTATAGTTTATTGACCTGTGTGTGCTGCATTGTGTAACAGCAGCAGGATATAAATAACCATCAGGCCTAAAGACCCAGGAGGGAGTGTGAATGTGCTGTACTGAATATACAGTATGCGGTATGCATATGAGTCATCAAATCAAATCATTCAAATCAAATCAAAGTTTATTTGTCACATACACATGGTTAGCAGATGTTAATGCGAGTGTAGCGAAATGCTTGTGCTTCTAGTTCCGACAATGCAGTAATAACCAACAAGTAATCTAACTAACAATTCCAAAACTACTGTCTTATACACAGTGTAAGGGGATAAAGAATATGTACATAAGGATATATGAATGAGTGATGGTACAGAGCAGCATAGGCAAGATACAGTAGCTGATATCGAGTACAGTATATACATATGAGATGAGTATGTAAACAAAGTGGCATAGTTAAAGTGGCTAGTGATACATGTATTACATAAGGATGCAGTCGATGATATAGAGTACAGTATATACGTATGCATATGAGATGAATAATGTAGGGTATGTAAACATTATATAAGGTAGCATTGTTTAAAGTGGCTAGTGATATATTTACATAATTTCCCATCAATTCCCATTATTAAAGTGGCTGGAGTTGAGTCAGTGTCAGTGTCAGTGTTTTGGCAGCAGCCACTCAATGTTAGTGGTGGCTGTTTAACAGTCTGATGGCCTTGAGATAGAAGCTGTTTTTCAGTCTCTCGGTCCCAGCTTTGATGCACCTGTACTGACCTCGCCTTCTGGATGATAGCGGGGTGAACAGGCAGTGGCTCAGGTGGTTGATGTCCTTGATGATCTTTATGGCCTTCCTGTAACATCGGGTGGTGTAGGTGTCCTGGAGGGCAGGTAGTTTGCCCCCGGTGATGCGTTGTGCAGACCTCACTACCCTCTGGAGAGCCTTACGGTTGAGGGCGGAGCAGTTGCCGTACCAGGCGGTGATACAGCCCGCCAGGATGCTCTCGATTGTGCATCTGTAGAAGTTTGTGAGTGCTTTTGGTGACAAGCCGAATTTCTTCAGCCTCCTGAGGTTGAAGAGGCGCTGCTGCGCCTTCTTCACGATGCTGTCTGTGTGAGTGGACCAATTCAGTTTTTCTGTGATGTGTATGCCGAGGAACTTAAAACTTGCTACCCTCTCCACTACTGTTCCATCGATGTGGATAGGGGGGTGTTCCCTCTGCTGTTTCCTGAAGTCCACAATCATCTCCTTAGTTTTGTTGACGTTGAGTGTGAGGTTATTTTCCTGACACCACACTCCGAGGGCCCTCACCTCCTCCCTGTAGGCCGTCTCGTCGTTGTTGGTAATCAAGCCTACCACTGTTGTGTCATCCGCAAACTTGATGATTGAGTTGGAGGCGTGCGTGGCCACGCAGTCGTGGGTGAACAGGGAGTACAGGAGAGGGCTCAGAACGCACCCTTGTGGGGCCCCAGTGTTGAGGATCAGCGGGGAGGAGATGTTGTTGCCTACCCTCACCACCTGGGGGCGGCCCGTCAGGAAGTCCAGTACCCAGTTGCACAGGGCGGGGTCGAGACCCAGGGTCTCGAGCTTGATGACGAGCTTGGAGGGTACTATGGTGTTGAATGCCGAGCTGTAGTCGATGAACAGCATTCTCACATAGGTATTCCTTTGTCACAGATGTTAGGGCAGTGTGCAGTGTGGTTGAGATTGCATCGTCTGTGGACCTATTTGGGCGGTAAGCAAATTGGAGTGGGTCTAGGGTGTCAGGTAGGGTGGAGGTGATATGGTCCTTGACTAGTCTCTCAAAGCACTTCATGATGACGGATGTGAGTGCTACGGGCGGTAGTCGTTTAGCTCAGTTACCTTAGCTTTCTTGGGAACAGGAACAATGGTGGCCCTCTTGAAGCATGTGGGAACAGCAGACTGGTATAGGGATTGATTGAATATGTCCGTAAACACACCGGCCAGCTGGTCTGCGCATGCTCTGAGGGCGCGGCTGGGGATGCCGTCTGGGCCTGCAGCCTTGCGAGGGTTAACACGTTTAAATGTCTTACTCACCTCGGCTGCAGTGAAGGAGAGACCGCATGTTTTCATTGCAGGCCGTGTCAGTGGCACTGTATTGTCCTCAAAGCGGGCAAAAAAGTTATTTAGTCTGCCTGGGAGCAAGACATCCTGGTCCGTGACTGGGCTGGATTTCTTCCTGTAGTCCGTGATTGACTGTAGACCCTGCCACATGCCTCTTGTGTCTGAGCCATTGAATTGAGATTCTACTTTGTCTCTGTACTGACGCTTAGCTTGTTTAATAGCCTTGCGGAGGGAATAGCTGCACTGTTTGTATTCAGTCATGTCACCAGACACCTTGCCCTGATTAAAAGCAGTGGTTCGCGCTTTCAGTTTCACACGAATGCTGCCATCAATCCACGGTTTCTGGTTAGGGAATGTTTTAATCGTTGCTATGGGAACGACATCTTCAACGCACGTTCTAATGAACTCGCACACCGAATCAGCGTATTCGTCAATGTTGTTATCTGACGCAATACGAAACATCTCCCAGTCCACGTGATGGAAGCAGTCTTTGAGTGTGGAGTCAGCTTGGTCAGACCAGCGTTGGACAGACCTCAGCGTGGGAGCTTCTTGTTTTAGTTTCTGTCTGTAGGCAGGGATCAACAAAATGGAGTTGTGGTCAGCTTTTCCGAAAGGGGGACGGGGCAGGGCCTTATATGTGTCGCGGAAGTTAGAGTAACAATGATCCAAGGTCTTTCCACCCCTGGTTGCGCAATCGATATGCTGATAAAATTTAGGGAGTCTTGTTTTCAGATTAGCCTTGTTAAAATCCCCAGCTACAATGAATGCAGCCTCCGGATAAATCGTTTCCAGTTTGCAGAGAGTTAAATAAAGTTCGTTCAGAGCCATCGATGTGTCTGCTTGGGGGGGTATATATACGGCTGTGATTATAATCGAAGAGAATTCTCTTGGTAGATAATGTGGTCTACATTTGATTGTGAGGAATTCTAAATCAGGTGAACAGAAGGATTTGAGTTCCTGTATGTTTCTTTCATCACACCATGTCATGTTGGCCATAAGGCATACGCCCCCGCCCCTCTTCTTACCAGAAAGATGTTTGTTTCTGTCGGCGCGATGCGTGGAGAATCCCGTTGGCTGCACCGCTTCGGATAGCGTCTCTCCAGTGAGCCATGTTTCCGTGAAACAAAGAACGTTACAGTCTCTGATGTCCCTCTGGAATGCTACCCTTGCTCGGATTTCATCAACCTTGTTGTCAAGAGACTGGACATTGGCAAGAAGAATGCTAGGGAGTGGTGCACGGTGTGCCCGTCTCCGGAGTCTGACCAGAAGACCGCCTTGTTTCCCTCTCTTTCGGAGTAGTTTTTTTGGGTCGCTGCATGGAATCCACTCCGTTGTCCTGTTTGTAAGGCAGAACACAGGATCCGCGTCGCGAAAAACATATTCTTGGTCGTACTGATGGTGAGTTGACGCTGATCTTATATTCAGTAGTTCTTCTCGACTGTATGTAATGAAACCTAAGATGACCTGGGGTACTAGTGTAAGAAATAACACATAAAAAAACAAAAACCTGCATAGTTTCCTAGGAACGCGAAGCGAGGCGGCCATCTCTGTCGGCGCCGGAAGTCTATTTCTCCTGTGCTAACACACTAGGCGTTTCCCCTAGGGGTGGTTTTGTCTTAATTGCGGAGAAGTGCTTACGTTGTGGCGTGGAAGTGAGCAGCAATATTATTCAACTTTTATTAGGACACATTGCTTTATTGTGGCTGGTGGTGTTAACATGCCGGCAGAGACAGAATTGGACCACATTAGGGTGAATCATTCTGTGTGTCTTTAGGGGGGTTGAAGATGAGTAATAAGTTGAATGTTGAGGCCAATGGGGATGGATGGTGTCATCGTGGCCCTAGGGGGAAGTCTGAGACGGCTCATTTGGGTGGGGCACTGATGAATAGTTCCTCATTCTTCCTCTTTCTTATCTACATGAATATTTCTCTCTCTCTCATAAGGCTTTGTTTCAGGAAGTTTACTGGCAGACTGTGACCCAGGATGTTGTATTTAGACATTAGTTTTATTTGTATTTATTTTTTATTTAACCTTTATTTAACTAGGCAAGTCAGTTAAGAACAAATTATTATTTTACAATGACTGCCTACCCCGGCCTAATCCTCCCCTAACCGTGACGATGCTGGGCCAACTGTGTGCCGTCCTATGGGACTCCCGATCACGTCCGGTTGTGATACAGCCCAGGATTGAACCAGGATCTGTAGTGACGCCTCTAGCACTGAGATGCACTGCTTAGACCGCTGCGCCACTCGGGAGGGAGTGGGAAGGACTACACACACACACACACACACACGCACGCACGCATGCATGCACGCGCAAGTATCCACTTGAGATTATATTGTGGATCTGCATTGTGTGAGTGAGTGTGTTAGTGGTTGTGTTTACTGTATATGGGTGTTTCTATCAGTAGGTGTGTATTCTCATTAAGGGCTGTGAAGGCTCTGGTTGGCCTAATGATGCCCACAGGACTCCCGTAGCACACAGGGTGGAAAGTACCACTCCCCACACCCCCCCGAAAGACCTTTCCACCTCCCGCCGTCCGCCACTGTCTCCGTTGACAACGCCCCCGGCCTTGTTACTAAGGGATGGGTTACCAGGGCGATGAAGCGTCAGTTAGCACCACTCCATGCTAGACAGGGGTTAAGCCAGCCTTGTGTGTGCTTCCTTTACGACACAACGCCACAGGGTAGGGCCAGCTTGGAGGCTGCTGTGTCTCTTTTTGTCCGCTTGTTGTTTGCTGTTGACCTTGTATTCAGAGTCAATGAGCTGGAATTCCTGTTACTAGGTGAAGCACTTCCATAGAATGGGATAGAATATACGTTTAAAAATGTGCGATAGCATCTTTATAGTATTTATAGTGATTTCTCAATGTCAACATATCAGTGTGAGATGTTTTATTCTCACCTTATTTTTTTAAATTATAGAATTTAGGCTGTGTAAAAGGACATTAACTGTGGTATACAGTGCATTTGGAAAGTATTCAGACCCCTTGACTTTTTCTACATTTTGTTACATTACAGCCTTATTCTAAAATTGTTTTTTTTTCCCCTCATCAATCTAATCTTGGATTCCAAGATGGCATAGCAGCTCAGATGTCTTTTGTCCTCGTCTTGTCGTCTTGTCGTGTCCCGTATATATATATATTTACAACTTTTTTCACATACCTTTTTATATATTTTTTTTTCATTTTCCATAAACTCATCTTCAAAACACTCTCCTGCAACCCGCCTCACAAATTTATAATTATTTTAAAAAGTATTATTTACCTCAAATCTGTAATCCTCCAAGAAGCTAGCCAGAAACTAGCCAGAAGCTAGCCAGAAGCTAGCCAGAAGCTAGCCAGGAGCTAGCCAGAAGCTAGCCAGAAGCTAATCCAGAAGCTAATCAGAAGCTAATCAGAAGCTAGTTAGCTTCTTTACTGGCTAATCGTTAGTATTCAGCTAACCACGGTTTGTGGTCATCAGCTATCCTTTAGCTCGAAAATCTATCGCCAGTATTGTACGGCGCGGCTCGGAACGGAACATACCGGACCAATTTTTCTCTCCATGTCCCTGCATTTCAACCGCTAACTCTGGACATTCATACCTGGATCTCACAGCTAGCTAGCTGCTATCCGTGTGACTATCGGCTTTCGTCGATTCCGGAGCAAACATCAATTATTCCGGAGCTAGCCAGCTGAAGAGTTCCATCAATCACTCCAGGGCTACAATCACCTATCCGGACCCGTTTTACTGCCTACGCGGAGCCCCACCGGGCCTTCACAACTGGACTGCCGACGTTATCTACCCGAAGGAGTTATCCGACTGGCTCCTCCGTCGCGACGTTACCTGAACGCCCATCTGCGGCCCGCTAACCGTTAGCTGTCTTATCGGCTGCTATCTGAATAGACAATCGGACAATTTATTTATTTATTTGTATTATTATTTTTTATTTTTTATTCTTCGGCCTCTATAACTATATCTATTGTTTTTTTTGTTGTTGTTGTGTGATTTGGATTAATCCCCTCTACCACACGGAACCCCACTAATCTGCTGACGGAACGCAAGAGGTGGCTAATAACAGACCTCCATCCTATGCTAGCTTGCTACCGATGGCCTGGCTAGCTGTCTAAATCGCCGTGACCCCCAACCAACCTCTCTACTCACTGGATCCTTTTGATCACTCGACTAAGCATGCCTCTCCTTAATGTCAATATGCCTTGTCCATTGCTGTTCTGGTTAGTGTTTATTGGCTTATTTCACTGTAGAGCCTCTAGTCCTGCTCACTATACCTTATCCAACCTATTAGTTCCACCACCCACACATGCAATGAAATCTCCTGGTTTCAATGATGTTTCTAGAGACAATATCTCTCTCTTCATCACTCAATACCTAGGTTTACCTCCACTGTATTCACATCCTACCATACCTTTGTCTGTACATTATACCTTGATGCTATTTTATCGCCCCCAGAAACCTCATTTTACTCTCTGTTCCAGACGTTCTAGACGACCAATTCTTATTGCTTTTAGCCGTACCCTTATTCTACTCCTCCTCTGTTCCTCTGGCGATGTAGAGGTGAATCCAGGCCCTGCAGTGCCTAGCTCCACTCCTATTCCCCAGGCGCTCTCTTTTGACGACTTCTGTAACCGTAATAGCCTTGGTTTCATGCATGTTAACATTAGAAGCCTCCTCCCTAAGTTTGTTCTATTCATTGCTTTAGCACACTCTGCCAACCCGGATGTTCTAGCTGTATCTGAATCCTGGCTTAGGAAGACCACCAAAAATTCTGAAATTTTAATCCCAAACTACAACATTTTCAGACAAGATAGAACTGCCAAAGGGGGCAGTTTTGCAATCTACTGCAAAGATAGCCTGCAGAGTTCTGTCCTACTATCCAGGTCTGTACCCAAACAATTTGAACTTCTACTTTTAAAAATCCACCTCTCTAAAAACAAGTCTCTCACCGTTGCCGCCTGCTATAGACCACCCTCTGCCCCCAGCTGTGCTCTGGACACCATATGTGAACTGATTGCCCCCCATCTATCTTCAGAGCTCGTGCTGCTAGGCGACCTAAACTAGAACATGCTTTTAACACCCCAGCCATCCTACAATCTAAACTTGACGCCCTCAATCTCACACAAATTATCAATGAACCTACCAGGTACCTCCCCAAAGCCTTAAACACGGGCACCCTCATAGATATCATCCTAACCAACTTGTCCTCTAAATACACCTCTGCGGTCTTCAACCAAGATCTCAGCGATCACTGCCTCATTACCTGCATCCGTAATGGGTCAGCGGTCAAACGACCTCCACTCATCACTGTCAAACGCTCCCTGAAACACTTCAGCGAGCAGGCCTTTCTAATCGATCTGGCCGGGGTATCCTGGAAGGATATTGATCTCATCCCATCAGTAGAGGATGCCTGGATATTTTTTTAAAATGCCTTCCTAACCATCTTAAATAAACATGCCCCATTCAAGAAATGTAGAACCAGGAACAGATATAGCCCTTGGTTCTCCCCAGTCCTGACTGCCCTTAACCAACACAAAAACATCCTATGGCGTTCTGCATTAGCATCGAACAGCCCCCGTGATATTTAGCTGTTCAGGGAAGCTAGAAACCATTATACACAGGCAGTTAGAAGAGCCAAGGCTAGCTTTTTCAAGCAGAAATTTGCTTCCTGCAACACTAACTCAAAAAAGTTCTGGGACACTGTAAAGTCCATGGAGAATAAGAACACCTCCCAGGAAGGTGTTAGGAAACACTGTCACCACTGATAAATCCACCATAATTAAGAATTTCAATAAGCATTTTTCTACGGCTGGCCATGCATTCCACCTGCCTACTCCTACCCCGGTCAACAGCACTGCACCCCCCACAGCAACTCGCCCAAGCCTTCCCCATTTCTCCTTCTCCCAAATCCGTTCAGCTGATGTTCTGAAAGAGCTGCAAAATCTGGACCCCTACAAATCAGCCGGGCTAGACAATCTGGACCCTTTCTTTCTAAAAATTATCTGCCGATATTGTTGCCACCCCTATTACTAGCCTGTTCAACCTCTCTTTTGTGTCATCTGAGATTCCCAAAGATTGGAAAGCAGCTGCGGTCATCCCCCTCTTCAAAGGGGGGGACACTCTTGACCCAAACTGCTACAGACCTATATCTATCCTACCATGCCTTTCTAAGGTCTTCGAAGCCAAGTCAACAAACAGATTACCGACCATTTCGAATCTCACCATACCTTCTCTGCTATGCAATCTGGTTTCAGAGCTGGTCATGGGTGCACCTCAGCCACGCTCAAGGTCCTAAACGATATCTTAACCGCCATCGATAAGAAACATTACTGTGCAGCCGTATTCATTGATCTCGCCAAGGCTTTCGACTCTGTCAACACCACATCCTCATCGGCAGACTCGATAGCCTTGGTTTCTCAAATGATTGCCTCGCCTGGTTCACCAACTACTTCTCTGATAGAGTTCAGTGTGTCAAATCGGAGGGTCTGCTGTCCGGACCTCTGGCAGTCTCTATGGGGGTGCCATAGGGTTCAATTCTTGGACCGACTCTCTTCTCTGTATACATCAATGAGGTCGCTCTTGCTGCTGGTGAGTCTCTGATCCACCTCTACGCAGACGACACCATTCTGTATACTTCTGGCCCTTCTTTGGACACTGTGTTAACAACCCTCCAGGCAAGCTTCAATGCCATACAACTCTCCTTCCGTGGCCTCCAATTGCTCTTAAATACAAGTAACACTAAATGCATGCTCTTCAACCGATCGCTACCTGCACCTGCCCGTCTGTCCAACATCACTACTATGGACGGCTCTGACTTAGAATACGTGGACAACTACAAATACTTAGGTGTCTGGTTAGACTGTAAACTCTCCTTCCAGACCCATATCAAACATCTCCAATCCAAAGTTAAATCTAGAATTGGCTTCCTATTTCGCAACAAAGCATCCTTCACTCATGCTGCCAAACATACCCTTGTAAAACTGACCATCCTACCAATCCTCGACTTTGGCGATGTCATTTACAAAATAGCCTCCAATACCCGACTCAACAAATTGGATGCAGTCTATCACAGTGCAATCCGTTTTGTTACCAAAGCCCCATATGCTACCCACCATTGCGACCTGTACGCTCTCGTTGGCTGGCCCTCGCTTCATACTCGTTGCCAAACCCACTGGCTCCATGTCATCTACAAGACCCTGCTAGGTACAGTCCCCCCTTATCTCAGCTCGCTGGTCACCATAGCATCTCCCACCTGTAGCACACGCTCCAGCAGGTATATCTCTCTAGTCACCCCCAAAACCAATGCTTTCTTTGGCCACCTCTCCTTCCAGTTCTCTGCTGCCAATGACTGGAACGAACTGCAAAAATCTCTGAAACTGGAAACACTTATCTCCCTCACTAGCTTTAAGCACCAACTGTCAGAGCAGCTCACAGATTACTGCACCTGTACATAGCCCACCTATAATTTAGCCCAAGCAACTACCTCTTTCCCTACTGTATTTAATGTATTTATTTATTTTGCTCCTTTGCACCCCATTATTTTTATTTCTATTTCTTCCATTGCAAATCTACCATTCCAGTGTTTTACTTGCTAAATTGTATTCACTTTGCCACCATGGCCTTTTTTTGCCTTTACCTCCCTTATCTCACCTCATTTGCTCACATCGTATATAGACTTGTTTATACTGTATTATTGACTGTATGTTTGTTTTACTCCATGTGTAACTCTGTGTCGTTGTATGTGTCGAACTGCTTTGCTTTATCTTGGCCAGGTTGCAATTGTAAATGAGAACTTGTTCTCAACTTGCCTACCTGGTTAAATAAAGGTGAAATAAATAAAAATAAATAAAAAACACACAATACCTCATAATGACAAAGGAAAAACGTGTATTTAGAATTTTTTGCAAATGTATTAAAAATAAGAAAATAAAAAACACATTTACATAAGTATTCGGATCATTTACTTTGTTGAAGCACCTTCAGCAGCAATTACAAACTTGAGTCTTCTTGGGTATGATGCTACAAGTTTGGCACACCTATGTTTCTCCCATTCTTCTTTGCAGATCCTCTCAAGCTCTGTCAGGTTGGTTGGGGAGCATCGCTTCATAGCTATTTTCAGGTCTCTCCAGAGATGTTCTATCGGGTTCAAGACCTGCTCTGAATGGGCCACTCAAGGACATTCAGACTTGTCCCAAAGCCACTCATGTGTTGTCTTGGCTGTGTTCTTAGGGTCATTGTCCTGATGGAAAGGTGAACCTTCGCGCCAGTCTGACATCCTGAGTGCTCTGGAGCAGGTTTTCGTCAGGGATCTCTCTGTACTTTGCTCCGTTCATCTTTCCCTTGATCCTGACTAGTCTCCCAATTGCTGCCGCTGAGAAACATCCCCCACAGCATGATGCTGCCACCACCATGCTTCAACGTAGGGATGGTGCCAGGTTTCCACCAGACATGACACTTGGCATACAGGCCAAATAGATCAATCTTGGTTTCATCAGACCAGAGAATCTTGTTTCTCATGGTCTGAGAGTCCTTTAGGTGCCTTTTGGCTAACTGCAAGTGTTATTATGTGTCTTTTACTGAGGACTGGCTTCCTCCTGGCCACTCTACCATAAATGCCTGATTGGTGGAGTGCTGCAGAGATGGTTGTTCTTCTGGAAGGTTCTCCCATCTCCACAGAGGAACTCTGGAGCTATGTCAGAGTGACCATTGGGTTCTTGGTCACTTCCATGATAGCTCAGTTTGGCCGGGCGGCCAGCTCTAGGAAGAATCTTGATGGTTCCAAATTTCTTCCATTTAAGAATGATGGAGGCCACTGTGTTCTTGGGGACCTTCAATGCTGCAGACATCTTTTGGTACCCTGTCCCAGATCTGTGCCCTGACACAATCCTGTCTTGGAGCTGAGCTCTACAGACAATTCCTTCAACCTCATCGAACTGTCAACTGTGGGACCTTATATTAGACAAGTGTGTGCCTTCCTAAATCATATCAAATGTATTTATATAGCCCTTCTTACATCAGCTGATATATCAGTGCTGTACAGAAACCCAGCCTAAAAACCCCAAACAGCAAGCAATGCAGGTGTAGAAGCATGGTGGCTAGGATAAACTCCATAGAAAGGCAAAAACCTAGGAAGAAACCTAGAGAGGAACCAGGCTATGAGGGGTGGCCAGTCCTCTTCTGGCTGTTCCAAATCATGTCTAATCAATATCATTTACCACGGGTGAACTCCAATCAAGTTGTTGAAATATCTTAAGGATGATCAATGGAAACAGGATGGCTCCAGAGCTCAATTTTGAGTCTCATAGCAAAGGGTCTGAATATTTTGAGTACCAGTCAAACGTTTGGACACACCTACACATTCAACGGGTTTTCTTTATTTGAACAATGTTCTACATTGTAGAATAATAGTGAAGACATCAACACAACACATGGAATTATGTAGTAACCAAAGAGGTGTTAAACAAATCAAAAGATATTTTATATTTGAGATTCTTCAAGGTAGCCACCCTTTGCCTGGCATTCTCTCAACCAGCTCCATGAGGTAGTCATCTGGAATGCATTTCAATTAACAGGTGTGCCTTGTTAAGCTAATTTGTGGAATTTCATTCCTTCTTAATGCGATTGAGCCAATCAGTTGTGTTGTGACAAGGTAGGGGTGGTTTTCAGAAGATAGCCCTATTTGGTAAAAGACCAAGTCCATATTATGGCAATAACAGCTCAAATTAGCAAAGAGAAATGACAGTCCATCCTTACTTTAAGACATGAAGGTCAGTCAATCTGGAAGATGTCAAGAACTTGAAAGTTCCTTCAAATACAGTTGCAAAAACCATCAAGCGCTATGATGAAACTGGCTCTCACGAGGACCGCCACAGGAAAGGAAGACCCAGAATGATCTCTGCTGCAGAGGATAAGTTCATTAGAGTTAACTGCACCTCAGATTGCAGCCCAAATAAATGCTTCACGGAGTTCAAGTAACAGACACATCTCAACATCAACTGTTCCGAGGCGACTGCGTGAATCAGGCCTTGAATCAGGTCGAATTGCTGCAAAGAACCACTACTAAAGGACACCAATAAGAAGCAGGGACTTGCTTGGGCCAAGAATCACAAGCAATGGACATTAGAAAATCTGTGCTTTGTTCTGATGAGTCAAATTTGTAGATTTTTGGTTCCAACCGCTGTATCTTTGTGAGACGCAGAGTAGGTGAACGGATGATCTCTGCCTGTGTGGTTCCCACCATGAAGCATGGAGGAGGAGGTGTGATGGTGTGGGGGTGCTTTGCTGGTGACACTGTCAGTGATTTATTTATAATTCAAGGCATACTTAACCAGCATGGCTACCACAGCATTCTGCAGCGATACGCCATCCCATCTGGTTTACGTTTAGTGGGACTATTATTTATTTTTTAACAGGACAATGACCTAACACCCCTCCAGGCTGTGTAAGGGCTATTTGACCAAGAAGGAGAGTGATGGAGTGCTGCATCAGTTGACCTGGCCTCCACAATCACCCGACCTCAACCCAGTTGAGACGGTTTGGGATGAGTTGGACCGCAGAGTGAAGGAAAAGCAGCCAACAAGTGCTCAGCATATGTGGGAACTCCTTCAAGACTGTTGGAAAAGCATTCCAGGTGAAGCTTGTTGAGATAATGCCAAGTTGTGCAAAGCTGTCATCAAGTCAAATGGTGGCTACTTTGAAGAATCTAAAATCTAAAATATATTTTGATTTGTTTAACATTTTTTGTTTAACTCTCGGTTTTCTTTTTTTTTTAAATAAATGTGCTAACATTTCTTAACCTGTTTTTGCTTTGTCATTATGGGGTATTGTGTGTAGATTGATGAGGGGGAAAAACCTATTTAATCCATTTTAGAATAAGGCTGTAAGGTAATAACATTTGAAAAAAGTCAAGGGGTCTCAATACTTTCCAAATGCACTGTATATCTACAATCACTTGTTAAATCCATAGTTATTGCAGACTCCTATCTCTCTCTCTCTGTCTTTCTCTCTCTCTCTCTCTCGTACAAACCCAGTGTGGTTGGCAAGTATCTTAAATTGGTCAATTGTTGCCTTAAGGCATCAGAAGCATACATATCTAACCCCTGGTGACACGTATTACATTTCAATCACACCTCTATCATTTGTTTCCTATCATGGTTCAGATGATAGCAATACATTAAAACCTCACCTCCACCTACACACACACACACACACACACACACGCATGCTTGCACACACACATGGATGCATACATTCGTGCGCACACACACACACACACACCTCCCCCCCACCTCCACTTAATATCCCGCCTCCTAGAGGTTCAAAGGTGACAGTCTGGGATAGATTGTGTCTGGGGACTTAGCTACCACCCATAACAATACACATACCAGAGAATGGGGACGAAATACTCAACACCACTGTACACACCCGACCAATGTAATTACATAGGAAATGCTCGGCATCTATAATTACACGCTTTGACTTTATTGTTATTAATAATGTGTTTTATACCATGGCATTATTGAATACTCGTTTCTGATTGGCTTGAAGGGAATTCTAGAGCGTGCATTATTTCCTTATAATGCCTAATTCAAAGGCTTTGAAGTTCATTCATACTTGTTCTATGTTTGAGCTGCTTTTGAGAGCAAAAGTCGACTTGGAAACATTATTTGCATTGTTGAATTCGATGTTCATGATAGCAGTCTAGATTGTTGATTTGGTTTGCTAAACTAGCAAGTCTGTTTGGTTACAAAGGCAACTACTGTAGCTCTCGAATAAACTTGCTAGCTAATTAATTGGATGTTGAACACATTTCTACCGGCAAAAATTAATTTAGTCTCGGACCTAACAATAACACCGGCTTCTCGGGCATTATGACTTATTAAGTATATGATGTGACAGTGGTGTTCTTATAGTAGGGAATGAATGGGTCGGTGCACAGTCACTATCGCCCGTTGAAATTGTGTATAAGATAAGACACAATTTTCTTTCTCAAATGGAACGGATCATTTGTAGGGTGGTTTCTCTATAAAAGTTGCTGGCCACAAAACCAATACACGGATTAGACGGTCAAAACGTTCACTTAAATAGCAGCCAACCGTTTTTGTCGCCCTTGCTATCCTATGGCGGGTCGGGATTCGTTGACGTTCGCCAACAGAAAAAGTGGTCGATTCTCTTTTTCCGTGATAGCAGTCTCCCGAGAAATCAACATCCCCAATTCCAACATATAGATAGAAGCCTTCTGCAAATTCTTATCTAATTAATCATGTGTAGATTATACCAAGTTTTCCATGTGGCCTTTTTGTGTAATGTGCGTTTAAACAGCGCATGTCAATTGTCTGTCTTCTACAAGTTGTCCTCTACCAGTGATTATACGAATTACTCCCCGATTCCCGTGTGGTTTGTGAGCTGTCCTAGTTTTAACAGGACCTGCAGCCTGATTTCACCCCTCTCGCTCAATTGATTTCAATGTGATATCGATATGAGTGATTGACAGAACAGTGTTGCGTTTCCCTTTCTGTGTGGGGACCCCGTATCAAAATACAACACTCTGAAATGTAGCTGACGGTCTTCTGCAGGTTGTCGTCTAACCAGTGAGGTTCAAAAAAAATATACGTCCCATTTACGTGTGTTTTTTATTTGTGTTAGTTTCAACAGGGCGTGCAACCAGATTTCCTCTCTAATCAATATGAGTGATTTATTGCCACTGAGCAGTTTATAAAGAACTTGTTTTTAAAAAATACAAGTAATATGAATACTATTGTTGCACATTTATGTGTAGAGAGTACATGTTATGTTTAGGTTTTTAATATGTCACAAACTGTTTCTGCATATTGGTTATTGACGATATACCAGAAATCACCAAATCGGGTCTGCCCTGCTGATGCATAGCAACAGAGAGAGAGAGAGGGTTAGGGTGTGGCTCTGGCTGTGGTGCCTCTTTGTCTGTATGTACAGTGCACTCCTCTACAATGACAGGGATGCTCTGAGGAACACCACCTGTGTGCCTGTCTGTTATCTCTGTTTTTCTGACCGTATCTCTTTATTAATTACTTTGAATCTCTTAGTTTTTTGTTTGTTGTATCTCTTTGTTTTTCTGTCTGTCTGCTTGTATCTTCAGTCTATCTCCCTGTCTTGTCTTTCAGTGTGCTACTGTCACAGCCTTGTATGTTGTGCAGTGGCAATGAATTGTCACAATACCACTCCCCTCCCCTATTGAAGAATATAGACTAGGTCTTGAAGGAGCAGCGGTAGTCTATTGGCTAGGGAGTGTAGGTAAGGTAAAGGGCTGGACCACTCTGTGTGTCAGGGCAGACAGATGGTGCACAGGCCTAATCCATTCACGCACACTTCCCTCCTCTCCCTTCTACATTAGTTTGACCAACTCACCAAGTAAATCCACTTTTCCTCTTGACACACCAATAAACCATCTAGCTAATAAAAATATTGTGACATTGAAAGAGAATGTAAACTAACGGTACTTTTTTCAAATGTTATTCTCACAAAAACGGATACCAAGGGTCCGAAGTGAGTTGTGTTATTAAAAACCGTTGAACGATGAAGAGATTTTGCTGATAGACTGGCCCTCGTCTGGGAGGCTTTTGGACAGAAGGAGGGATGGAGGGAGGAGGTAGGGAGGGGGAGGATGTGGGCTAAAAGCAAATCCGGTGGCTTTCCTTGAAGGAGTGTGTGTGTGTGTCACTGTGTTCTGGTGCAGATGAAAAAGAGATCAAATCCTTTTGTGCTGATCAGTGAGACAGGGATCAGGCTGATTTCAACAAAATTAGGACTTAATGAAATACTTCATTAAATATTTAGGATGAAGAAAATGGGAAGGGGATTGGGGGGGTAGAGGCTTAGGCTAATATACTGTATTTACTAATATCATTCTGTTGTGTTCATTTGGTTCTGTCTAGAAGTCAAAGTATCCTGTATTCATTTTGAAGAGCTTTAAATAGACCACCCTGCCCATACATAGTACAGATTACAGGTCATAGAGATACTATTCAATTACAGTAAGTAATTACTACAAAAGTATTCTAATTCCTAATTCTATTGCACAGGCATTCTGGTTCTTAGAGCTGTTTTTCCTTAAATTAGCCCTAGTCTTCCTCTCTGGACTACCCCACCTAGTTCATGGGGTCAGAGTTCAGATCACACTCAGGGTCACCACCAAGCTGCCGATCAATGCTACCTGTCAATCAATGTCTATATGGAGAGTTTGTGTGTGTGTTTTCGTGTGGCTTCCGTGCCAGTAAAGAATATAGCCGTAACCTAGAGGCAGATGCTGGGTCTTTCTAATTACTGTAAGGCTAGACGACTAGATTACTGATATGTAAATAGTGGATACTCTCTCTGCTAGACAGGATTTGGGGATTACAAACCGAGGCGAGATTTAAACGCAGAATCCTTCTTACTGCTGCTAGGTAAAGGCAGAGGCCTAGAACTGACGTATCAAACACACACCAGTCTTGTGTGGCCATCCTTCTAAATCTAATTTAGTTTCTGAGGCTAAATACACACACAGCGCATAATACGTACATGACATTTTATAACAGACACTCTTGTCCAGAGCAACTTACAGTAAGTGCATACATCCACAGTACTGGTCTCCCGTGGGAATCGAAAACCCACAACCCTGCAAGTGCCATGCTCTACCCACTGAGCCACCCGGGACTACACATTACTTTCAAGTTGAAGTGTGTGCGCGCTAGCGATTGGTTTAGCGTTCATGTATTTGAGTATTTATGCGTCGACATATGGAATGTCCTGTCAGCCCCCAGGAAATGGCCTTTTTATGGCCAGTGTGCACCCAAGCCCAGTCTTCAGAATGGACCATGAGACATCGTCCTTCACACATCACACGGTGCTACTCTGAGAGGGTCATTTCCTGTTTCCTCATATCAAACACACAGATGCACCCCCCCCCATCTTTACTCCCTTCCATCCTTCTTCCTGTATAATCACTAGCAACCAAGTTATGTGCAACATCACATCTGTGAAATATATGATTACATGACCATTACTGAGAGCCAGGTTACTCTCTTTAACATGGTAATAACATGGTAATCCTAGGCTCTGATCTCAAGTGCCCCCTGCGGCAGGAGCTCCTCGTCAGCACAAGGGCCTGGGCAGCAAATCCCTAGAAATCAACATTTAAATGCAGTCCTGTCGAATGAACCCGTATGTACTCTATACGTACTATATACATATCCGGAGGACATGCGATGAGATGGGAGTGGTGCTTCGCCAGTCCCCATGCAATTACCCAGGAACAGCTGACTACGTACATCTATTTTTGGATGAACTCAATGTAATTATATAATGGCCACCAGGGGGCACCATGGTATAGCAGCAGTAACTGTAAGAGGCCACTGCATGGGAGAAACTGTGTAGTAAAAAAAAAACACAACCATGATTGAACCTCAAAGTGCTACTGCTGGAAACGGTGAAAAGTGTAGTGTTGTGTGGGTTGTAAGGCAATGCACAGCAGGTGACGGCAATGAGTATGTGATCCCTTGTTTCAAATAATGGGATTCCAAACAGCAAGGGACGGGTGAGAGTGGTACTTCCAAATGTCCCGTCTGTGTATGTTTCAAGAGGGTCAAATGTGGGTGTACTCCATTCTATTGTACAACATTGTGAAGTTCCGAGTGAACTTTCCCCCATTGTTCTCTCACCATGGACAAGGCTTAACATTAAAATGCACACACGATTTGACATTTAAGTCTTACACAAGTCATGTATAAGTCAGTAGGGATACAATGCATACAGTGCTCTCCGTGGTGCTGAAATGAAGCCGGGAACATTCACTGTCAGAAAGGAGTGTTTAAACCGTCATACTTCTTAACAAAACACTAGATGAATGATAGTTTCTGTACCTTATGTACAATTTAGTAATGTTTTGATTCATGTTATGCTGCAGTAGATACCTACATGCCACGATCGCTACAGAGGATGAGCTAGTTGGAATGCAGTGTTACCCAGAAGGATTCTCTCTGTGAGAAAGAATATGGCACTCACTGTTCTGTTCCAAAGAGAGGAGAGGAGGCTAATTTATCACATGGACTGAATACAATGACACTGAATAGGGATGAGGAGGAGGGTGGGTCCATTCCTCTCTCTTTCTCTCTGCCTTTCTCTTCCTTATCAATCTCTTTTCCCACCCTGTCTTTCTTCTGTTCCTTTATCTTCCTCTCCATCCCTCCATCCTTCCCTCTCATTTGATGTCCTCTCTGGTTTCACCCTCAACCTCTATATTTCACTATCACTATTTCTCTTTCTCTCTCTCCCCTCTCTCTCTCTCCCCCCTCTCTCTCTCTCTCTCTCTCTCTCTCTTGCTCATTCCAGTCTCTCTCTTTCCTCGCTCTCTCCCCCTCTCTTTCCCCTCTCTCTTTCCCTCTCTCTCTCACTCATTCTCTCTCTCTCTCTTTCTCTCCCCCTCTCTCTCGCTCATTGTCTCTCTCCCCCCTCTCTCCCCTCTCTCTCTCTCGCTCATTCTCTCTCGCTGTCCTGGTGCAACACTAGGTCGACTGACCATTTGCCAGCACCGCGGGTAACCTGAACCAACCGTGATCTCTCTCTCTCTCTCTCTCTCTCTCTCAGTAAGCTGTGTTGGGTGTGAGAGTGATGTAGGAGTGGATTCCAGTGTAGTAGCACTAGCCACTAGGTCCAGCTGGGGCTGCCTGGCTGGTACAGACACAATATGGCCACTGTTGCTGCTTCTTTACAACCAACACACACTTTACTCCAGGCTTGTAGAGATCATCCAAACATATTGAAGCCTACATATGTGGGGAAACGACATGTAAATGCACTCATATATGTGCATAATAAATGAACTACACGTGAGAAACGTCACATTCAGTTCTTAAACCCACACATGCCATTGGTATTTTCATGTTTGGCTGGGGATTGTTATTGTATTGTGTTGCTATTTCCTATTTCTTACTTTTTAACTCTGCATTGTTGGGAAAAGGCTTGTAAGTAAACATTTCACGGTAAAGTTTATACCCGTTGTATTCGGCGCATGTGACAAATAAAATTGGATTTGATTCATGGCTCCGGGCAAAGAAATGTGTGTGTGTGACAGTAAGGGGGAAATCTGATGTGTGTGTGTGTGTGTGTTTGTGTGTGTGTGTGTGTGTGTGAGTGTGTGTGTGTGTGTGTGTGTGTGTGTGTGTGTGTGTGTGTGTGTGTGTGTGTGTGTGTGTGTGTGTGAGCTCGAGCTGTGAAATCTGCAGCAGCAGCTCACAGTCATCAAGCCAGACTTTACCATTTCCCACTAATGTAGGGGGAAGTAAGGGATTGGATGGAGATTTCCTCTCTCTCCTCTGTGTCCCCCTCTTGATTCGGCTCATATGGCTCCTTCCACCTTTCCACCCAAAGAACAGCGAGTTATGCTCTCAACCACCGTAGCCCCCTTCCCCAACCCTTTCTCTCCATCCCCTTCCTCTCTCCCTCTATCTCGCTCTCTCTCTCTCTCTCTCCCGCCCCCATTGCAATATCAGTGAGTGAAGTCTTGTTATTGGGATGACTGACTGACAGATTCCAAACCTGAAGCTTCCCACAGCAGCTGACAGCTCCGCAATTACAGTGGGAGAGGAGGATCTCAGGCTCAGTCTCTCTCTCTCTCTCTTTCTCTCTCTTTCTCTCTTTCTCTCTCCCTCTCTCTCTACCCACACATCCCCACTCCAAACGTCAGATGCGGTGTTCCAGGGAGTGGGGCGCTGCATGTAGGGCTGGACCAGTTCATATGTGGTGGTGACGGCTGGAGGCATAGAGGACTAGCGGCTACACCTCTCGCTCTCTGCTTCTCTCTTATTTCCGTCCTCCGCCTCTGCTTTCCTGCAGAGTCGTGGTGGCGGACGACTCAGCGTGAGCGTCTGCCTGCCCTTTGGCGGAAAGTCACCCACTGGGAATCTACTGAATCAAATTATTTTCATCCCTTCGCTGGCTTTCATATCTTTGGGACTCCGGGGGGGGAGGAATTTTTAAAAGGTGATTTGGTGTCGGGTTTTTCTGGAAGTAGGTGGTAGCGGGCTGACATGGCACACGCTGCAGCCCACATTAAGAAGGCCAGGGTGGAGCTGGTGGAGCAGCAGGGTCCTGACCTGAAGGCTCTGGAGAAAGCCCGCCAGAGGAGGATTCGCTCCCGCGAACGGGCAGAGCGCAAACGCAAGGTACGAGGGATAGACAGTACGATACCCATCATGCTTCGCCTTCATCTGCCCATCCTCATATCAACACCTCCTGATCATTACCTGTCGCGTATTCGCGTGCCTGCTCATCCTGCCATCATCATCCAGGTATGAGGACGAATACCTATCTTCCACCATTCCCACCCAACTTCCATTTCCGAAACCAAGCTATGGCCAAGTCCACCCGGGTGTGAGGAGCCATCCTTCCGTTGCCATCTCTCCACTATGTCTCCTTTTAGATCCACCACCGCCTAGACCGTCACCTCCACTGCTTACCTGTTCATCTCACCCACCGTGACCACAATCAAGGAATGAGGAATAACCATTCTTCGGCTGCCATCTCTCTCTCTCTCGTTCTCTCTCTGCCACAACCCTTGCTACTAGCCTGGTCTCTTTTCCAACCAATAGCACCACGGCCCATCAACATTTGCCACTCGAATCCACCCTAACCATCACTACCTTGCAATCCCCACTCCAGTAACACATTTGAGTCTTCTGACGTCACCAAGTTCCTGTCACCATTCATCATCCTCTGACATCGTCATTGTCACCTTCTCATCATTCATCAATCACTCCCCTGTCACAATGTCCCCCATGCTCCAACCGGAATCCAGGGGTGTCACCCTCACCACATCCGTGCACGGAAAGGTGTCCATCTCTGCCTATGGACAGGCATCCTCCTTTGACACCAGTCCCTATCTCCTTGTGCCTGTGCTGCGGTCTCTCGGTGCGGTGTCAGTGGGTGCGCAGTACCTTTCGACCCTGTTCCCCAAGCTGATTTGAAGTATGAATGCGGTGTCTCATTCTACTGTATTTCATGTGCTTCCCCTGATAGTAGTTGCACAGTTTGTGTACTATATTGCACTGGTTCTGTATGTTGAGGTGATCCATGATCAATCCTGCCTGGGTGCCAGTCTATTTCTCCGCTCTTCCTAATTCCTTATGGAACGGTCACGTCAGGCTCGACCACGGCGTCGGAGGAGGCAAAAGCACAAACAGATCTGGGACCAGGCTGTGTTCGATGTGTCTTGACCAATCAAAGTGAGGTGCGTTCACGACCGCCACTCTACATCTCTGTTCTTGAGATGAGATTGATGCAGCAGAATTGGAAAATATCACTTTCTCACGTTGCAATTTGTGACTTATTTTGAGCCTGTACTACCTTGGCCACTGCCACGGTGTGACGTTTGTGTGTTCATTGAAGCATCACTCTGTCCATATTTTGTGCCGTTTGTATTTTTTTCGGAGTGTGTGTGTGTGTGTGGTTGTTTTTCCATCTGTCCAATTGATAATGCCAACAGAATAGAAGAAGCAGCAACATTCATTGACAGGCTATCCACCCAGAATAGACTAGTCGGATTCAGATAACACACCTTACATGGCAAAACTAACCCCGAGGCTACTGTGTTCTAAATACTAAATACACGATTTTATCTGTGTTGTTTTTGTGTATTTGCCTGTCTCCCCTCTGTTGGCTACTGTTGTTATTGACTGCAGTCAGAGGAGATTATGAGTGGGATTATTGGTCTGCTCTCTCGTAGAGGAGGACTCTAGCTCTAATGGCCGATGTGGTGAACACTAGGGTCCTAAACACGTATCATAAATTCAATTTGGGGGTTGGGTAATGATCGGCAAGTTATTGAAGCAAGCGTCCACCCACTTGCCCAGATTCAAGTCTTTTATCTCTAGCAAGCAATGCAATCAAAACCGTTTGCCTCGTATCAGTTTCGGACCCGTTAGAAACGAAATCCACACTACTTTACCACTTAATATGAAAGCAATGCATTGTGGGCCTTCATTCCAAGTCGTGCGCTCGTATGGACATTGGGGCGTGTCTGTATTTGGAGCGGTTCAAATGGCCTGCTGGGGGAGACATGACATTCCTCCTCATCTGTAGTACCAGCGACATCAAACCGCTGTCACGGTGTAGTACCAGCGACATGAACTGCCTTCGAAAAGTATTCACAGCCCCTTTTAGTTACGTTGCAGCCAAATAAAACATGTTCCTCAGCAATCTACACACAATACCCCATAATGACATCACAATACCCCCATAATGACATCACAATACCCCATAATGACATCACAATACCCCATAATGACATCACAATACCCCATAATGACATCACAATACCCCCATAATGACATCACAATACCCCATAATGACATCACAATACCCCATAATGACATCACAATACCCCATAATGACATCACAATACCCCATAATGACAAAGCGAAAACAAGTTTTTATACATTTTTGCAAATGTATAAAAAAATGTACAACAGAAATACCTTATTTACGTAAGTCTTCAGACCCTTTCCCCTTTTAGACTATAAATTGAGCTCAGGTGCATCCTGTTTCCATTGATCATCCTTGAGATGTTCCTACAACTTGATTGGAGTCCACCTAAGGTAAATTCAGTTGATTGGTCATGATTTGGAAAGCCACACACCTGTCTGTACAAGGTCACCAAGACTCTTCTTAGAGCTGGCCGCCCGGCCAAACTGAGCAATCGGGGGAGAAGGGACTTTGGTCAACCAGAGACATTCAATCGGGTTCAAGTCCGAGCTCTGGCTGGGATGGTGCCAGGTTTCCTCCAGATGTGACGCTTGGCATTCAGGCCAAGTGCTCCATTTTGGTTTCATCAGACCAGAGAAAATTTGTTTGTCTGCCTTTTGGTAAACCCCAAGCGAGCTGTAGCCAGGCGGAGGCTCTTTATGCACCCAGTCATTCTCCCATACGACCCCATCCAGACCCAGATTGCTCCACAGTTGCCCCGGTGCCTTTGAGAGTTTGCAGATGAACTGCCTCTGTTGTTGTTGCATTTGTGTTCAGTGGCAGGACGGCAAAGCAACGAGATGCAGTATAATTCTCCTTCTTGGATGGAGATATGATCACTGGCAGATCAGTTATCCCCCTCTCTCCTCCTCCCCCACCTTTGGTGGAACATCCCATTCACTACTGGTCCTATGTGTCTCAGTCGATAGAGAATGCCGCTTACAATGCCAATGGTCTTGGGTTCGATTCCCACTGAGGCCACCCATCGCCCAAAATAAAAGCATGCATTAAATAAGTCACTTTAGATAGAAGTGTTTGCTAAATTGCACATACTGTATTAAAATAATTTAAATCAAACTATTAAATCAAATCTACTACTTTGAGTAGTCTACCATTACGAGTTCATTGTTGACCAGGCTCTGTACTGTAGTAACCAGGATTTTTTTTACTGACTACAGTAGAGGCATTACGTCCGACAGTGGCCTACCACATTATGCAGTACAGTATGAAGAAGAGACACAAGTGTAAATACCGACAATATTCCTGTGGCTGTGTCGTGTCAGAGTGGCGATGGAGAGGAGGAGCAGAGGAGAGTAGCAACAGGAGAGCAGTAGGCAGCAGGTGTCTCCCTGCACTGCGGACACCGGTCAACTCTCTCTCCCTATATCCCCTCTCCCTCTCTCATTCTCGCTCTCTCTCTCTCTTTCTCATTCTCTCTCTCTCTCCCTATATCCCCTCTCCCTCTCTCTCTCTCTCTCTCCCTATCCCCTCTCATTCCCTCTCTCTCTCTCTCTTTCGCTGTCTCTTTCTCATTCTCTCTCTCTCTCCCTATATCCCTCTCATTCTCTCTCTCTCTCTCTCTCTCTCTCTCTCTCACTTTCTCTCTCTCGCTCTCTCTTTCTCTTTCTCTCTCTCACTCTCTTTCTCGTTCTCTCTCTCTCCTCTTCTCTCCCTCCTTCTATCCCTCTCCCTACATAAACTGGTGTCCGTCAGGGAAATGACTGACTTCGTGCATCACTAGCCTCTAAGCAGATGTTTTCCTCTCAGTATAATATCCTAATAGAGCTTCTCGTCGTCCTCGTCTGTGTTACCAAATAGCACAAAGAACATATGTTGTCATTGTGAGAGTGATGGCTATCATTTCATTAATTCAACTTTGTGTCCAGACTCAACTACTGGTTTGGAGATCAGAGTCTGTGCGTGTGCGTGTGTGTGTGTGCGCGCTTGTACGTGCGCGTGTTTGCGTATGCCCGTAACACTCCTCCATCTCCTCAATGGCATGTGCTGGCAGCAGAGTGTCAAACCCAGTCCTCTCTCTCTCTCTCTCTCTCTCTCTCTCTCTCTCTCTCTCCTCGCTCCTCTCTCCTCTCTCCTCTCTCTCTCTCTCTCTCTCTCTCTCTCCATTCACCAGCGTAAACACTAGCCAGTAAACACTACCCTGTCCAACAGAGGGAAGGAAAAGATCGATTCAGTGGGAAAACGTCCCGTGTCTCCCACCAGGAGGCCCGGTCCTCGCCCATCATGCCAGTGTAGCTCTGTAGCGTCCTCTATGTGTTGGTGATGTATTACCACTGTCCTGTGGCAAAGGAAAATGATAGGAAGCTCTGGTTCTACCTGCAACTACGAAGGGTTCTTCAAAAGGGTTCTCCTATTGGGACAGCCAAAGAACCCTTTTAGGTTCTAGATTGCACCTTGTGAAAGCTGTGCTGATGAATAATTGCTGCCACGTACAGTCGATACAGTAACGCACATGTACCAACTTAGTACACACACACATAGAGATACACACACACACAAACACACACACACACACACACACACACATAGAGACACACACACACATAGAGACACACACACACACACACACACACGCACACACATCTGTGCGCATGCATACTGGGGCATGCAGACTGGCAAACACACTGGCACATACACCCACACACACACCGTCTATCCATATTACCTGTATATTACGTAATAATCATGATATTGGCACAGGTTACAGAGTGCCTCAGTCCGTTCTCACCAGCCTTGAGAAAATGCGGGCTCCCTGCACTGCGGAGTATTACTTTGTGGAATCCAGAAACGCTGCTTATATATTGTCAGCGTCAGACAATCGATCTCTGTGTTCGGAATAGCTTGTTCCTGAGACAGACGTTACCTTCACACCTCTTCTCTAAAGATGTTCTCATGCTACCCGAATCACACATTGTCTTCTTATGCTTTGTTCCCCGTCCTGGCAAATATAACCGAGCCGAGTTATGGAGCTGTTTAGGAGTTGCGAAGTGAAATGGATAGATTGATGATTGCGTCAACTGTCCCCACATCAAGTATTGTGGTACAGTGTCATCTAAAGGAGTCAGAAGTGTGCGTGCGCACGCACATGTGTGTGTCTCCTAAGGATAGACATGTAGTGTAACTTGTGTAATCTGCCCCCTTGGACCCCTGGGCAGTTCAATACTAATCTCTCCGCTTTGTCTGTTCGATGGTCTTTTGTGTCCGTTATATTCTGCATAGTGCTTCTCAGAGCTGATCTCTGTACGGCAATGTGCTGGAGTGACGGAGGTACACAGATCTGGAGTTCGACTGTCAATTCCAGTACATGTATGTTGCTGTGCGTTATTACATGCAGGAATGTGTGTCGTAGCACACCCACGTATAGAAGTGTAGGTTATCGCTGAAGGAAGAGGTATGATATGTAGGCTTGTACAAGACTAAGGCTCGACAGGTTGTAAAAAAAAAAAATGAAATGAAATGAAATAGCCAGAGCTGCTAGAGCGAGAGAATATATCATATAATTCAGAGGGTGGTATTTGAGATGGATACCAGGCAGGTGTTGACCTGCCTGCATGTGGGTGTGTGTGAGTCACAGGAGAGATACACCTGTTGTCTACCACAGTACATTATCCTGCTCCAGTATTCCTCCTGTCTCTCTTTGCTGGCGGTCATGATGGTGTTAGTACTTTCTGTGAAGAGTGCTGACCTATAGTTTCGTCTCTCCCGAGCCCGTACGGGAGTTGTAGCGATGAGACAAGATAGTAGCTACCAACAATTGGATACCACAAAATTGGGGTTA
This sequence comes from Oncorhynchus tshawytscha, assembly GCF_018296145.1. Classification (NCBI taxonomy): domain Eukaryota; kingdom Metazoa; phylum Chordata; class Actinopteri; order Salmoniformes; family Salmonidae; genus Oncorhynchus; species Oncorhynchus tshawytscha. The sequence goes on from NC_056438.1 coordinate 29,892,032, forward strand.
AAATAAAAAATGTAAACAAAAAAAAATTGTCTGGATGTATTTTGTGTGGTGGACCATTCTTGGTACTGTACACATGGGAACCTGTTGACTGTGAAACACCCAGCAGCGTTGCAGTTCTTGACACAAACCGGTGCGCCTGTTCAAAGGTACCTCAAATCTTTTGTCTTGCCCATTCACCCTCTGAATGGCACACACACACAATCCATGTCTCAATTGTCTCAAGGCTTAAAAATCCTCCTCTAAACCTGTCCCCTTCACTTCATCCACACTGATTGAAGTGGATTTTTAACAAGTGACATCAATACGGGATCATACCTTTCACCTGGATACACCTGGTCAGTCTGTGTCATGTTTTGTATTTACAAGCCTGTAGAACACGCTAACAATCATCAAGATACTTCAAGTTGGTCTGCATTGCTTCAATAACATCTTAACCAACAATGGGGAACAGCTGTGAGTGGAATAACAAGCTCTGAACACGGTTTGATTGTAAATTGCTAACTTTATTTGTGCATGCTCGGGTAGACTTTCCCAAGGAGTCGCCCTTATAAAATACCCACACACACACACACACGCACACACACACAAACCCCCTAACAGCAACTTTCATTTCCGATTGGTTCAGAGATGCACCAACGTGCATATGTTGCATTTGCATTACAATATTTATTTGGCACAGAGTATCCTATCCATTTGATCTGCTTGTCTGCAGCGAGACTCCTTTCTGAAACAATTTAGGGCGAATTGTTTATGCCGAATGATCTAGACCACACTCTCTCTCTCTCTACTCTCTCCCTCTCACCATCCTGCCCTCTCCTCCCTCCTCCATTTCAGTTCCTGTAGATTAGTACGTGTGGATCTACCGTGTGTAGTACAAAGTGTCCCGGCCTGCATTGCAAGTGTTGTACAGCATGCTTGCTATAAGTAGGCTGAACATCTGCTATCTGTCTGAACTAGTGGACTGTGCTGTTACATTTGTTTTGAACTTGTTTGACAGCCTAAATAAAATGATTTGTGTGTATTTGGTGAGTTTTAAATACGGTAATATTGTCATGCATTGTCATCACTGTGCATTGTCAAATTGTACGAAAAACAAATGATACAAATCTAGAATGTATGCCCTATCTAGCGGTCCTAGTAATCTGACGTTTCCTTTTTCACAGTCAGTTTTCTGTCTAGATGGGGTATTATCGCTGAGGAGTCTAGTTTATGGCTGTACTGTATCCCCTGTTTGGCACTAAACTGGGATTGGAGAAATCCAGGATTACAGTCTAATCTCATTGCCATGCTACTATGTAAAAACGGTAGCTCAGGGCCAGTCAAATAACCATGGTAACCCAAAGGGAATCGCGTAGGGATGTCACAGACGAAGATAAACGAAAGATGAACATATTGCCTTTTTGAAATCATGATCTGAATCCGAACTTGAGTCTTCTACAGAGTGGACATGAATTAATTTGAAATGACAACAATGCAACACCACCATTTTGGCATGCCTCGTTACATTCTAGCTCATTTAGTTGAGTGTAAGGATCTTCCGAAGGAGCTTAACTACCAAATATTCCTCCAGTACACCCTCCCCATTTAGTGTCAGCTCCAACTAAACAACCATTACAAATCCCTTTGCCAGATGTGAGTCTTGGGCAAATTGGTTCATCTCATTCCATTGGTCACATGAGCTACTACATACAGTACCAAATGCGGTTCCTCTGGATGTTAGAAGGGCATAACTTAAAAGTGTGTCAGTACTCTGGGATTCCCAATTCGCCAGGGAAGTCCTTCCCTGTTTCTGTGCCAAGCAGTCTGCTTTCCATCAGCATTGTGGAGAGAAAGAGAGCCTATCAATAATTAAATGTAGGGAGGGATGGTGAGAGAGCCTAGAGAGAAATGTGAGGGGGTTGTTAATTGGAATTTTACTGCCAGGGTCCAAACTGTAGCTTTCGAGCCACAGGTAGAGTGAGCTAGCTCTGAAATGTGTGGTATTGGCGCTTGCTGCTTCTCCCAACCAGCAGAATATCAATGTGTTCAAATGAGTCATCGGTTTATCTTTGTCCATTTAGAATCACTGAATATTTATGTTTCTACAAGCGTTCATCCATACCATCCATCTGTGCAAGAACATCGGTACTTACAACAAAGTCTCCACTTGGTCCCCCTGACGGTTTGTGAAGATCTACAGTAGGTTACTGCTATGTGGGCGTCCGGACAGTTATTTCCAGCTAGGTTCAGCATCTCAACACACCCTGTAGTCTGTTCTAGTGCCTCTCCAGTTGCCAGTGTGTTCGGTTGGTAAAGTGTTGTGATAAACTGTGTGCCCGAGATATCAGTTGAGATTAGAGTCTCGCCAATTAAAGTCACCAATTGCTTTAGTGTCTGTTTAATTATTCCCTTGCTGGTCCCAGTCCAGGTCCTAGGGCTGTTTTTGGGACAAAACACCGGGTCCCTGTCAATACTATTGGTCCACTCACCAGGGATATCATCGCACGGTTGGACAGCACACTGTGTTTAGCTTCAGAGACCTTGGGTCGGAAGGAAGGGTAGCTCTTGTGGGGGGATTCGGGAAGTGAGGTGTGTTCAGGTGAAGGAGATGCAGACTTCATGGCTGACGGTTGATTCAGGGTTCGTGGCTTTTGGGACCATGAGAAAAGTAAGTGATTTTTCCTCCGTGTTTAAGTACTCTTCCTCATTGACGATTTTATGATGAGTGATTGGGTCTCACATTTTTTTGGTCTGGAAAATCCTTCAAGTTTTGTTTGGACTGAATTGGGTATTTGAGGTGTTGGGTTCAGCACATTTAATGCATATCAGGGTTAGCCTGAATCAGTTTCCTTTGCCCATCTCCCTGGCTCCTTGGTTGACCCTGGATGTACAAACTTCGCTGCCCCAGTTTATTTCTGGAAGAATTATTCACAGTTGGAGCAGCTGAAGGACAACCTCACAGAAGAGCCTGTGGCCTTTCAAACTCTCTCCGTCTGTCTCCTCTCTCTCCCTTCTATCTTTTTTATTTTTGTGGGTGGATTTAGTACTGCTGGATTCTGCATTTTACATGAGAGGTTCCAGGAGTACTGTGGTGAATGTGATACAGAGAGATAGAGGGGGAGGCACACTTGAATTATGCCAGTTTTTGAAATCTCTCTGAGGTATCCCACCTTCACAAATGTAGCTTTCTGCCTCATCGCTGTGTTAGTCATATCCTGGTGTTACTTTTGTCTGTCCTCTGAGAGTTAAAACCGTTCCTCCAGTTCTTTCTCTCTTTGTACCAGGGTTTGAAACCGGTTCAGGAAACAGAACTGCAAAAACAGGAAAATAATGACATTTTTCGAGGAACAGAATCAGAAACGGGAACAAAAGTGATCTATACTGTTCTGGAACAGAACCGTTATTTTTGAAAGCACGGGAACCGGTTAATAACGTTATTTTACGTTCGGGGCATTTTCTTTTCTTCACAAAAAAGTGCAAAAAGGCACCTATGCCAAAGCCATCACTCTGTCACTCAGAAACATATTCCCGTGTCTACTTAGCAGCTGAAAATCTCTTCCTGTGTGTGCGTGTGTAGGCAACGACAGACAGACTGGCTATTGACATTAGCATCGGCCAGCCATATTGGCTACTACTCTTCTCTGGCCCCATTCTCCCTCTTTCTTGTATATTTGTTTTTCATGAGTGTTTTGGCGGTCAACTGATGGTGAAGCTATGGTCAAAGCCAGATGAGTGACCGTAGATGAACGTCTGGGCTGGGTAAGTCTGGTGTAGACAGGCTGTCGCACAGTGGGGGTTTGGATAGTTGAAAGGGTTCTCGGTGAAGGGGGATGGGTTGGTTGAGCCGCTGAACCAAATCGACCCTAAATCCCCAACATCTGGCCCAGCCTCTGGCCATTCAGAATGGCTACGATCTGGCCACCATAGTTACGGCAGTACAATAAATTAAACCCTATACTGTATGGCACTGTGCACTTCAACACGTTGCCTAGACTAGATCACTCCAGGCAACACTGTAGGTCTGTTGTCAATCTTTGTGTCAGAAACACATAACATGTCATTTGAGCATTTCCAATAGAAATGGCACCTATATCAAAGATGCAGTGTATCTATGGTTTTATGGTTTTAGAGGAAAAATGTCCTCGCATCAACTGAGCAACAAGAACGCCTGTGTTTCCATGGCAACATGGACCACCGACTTCTGTTATTAATTTGATTTTCATAGTCTTTTGCAATTACATTACCCTATAAAGTAGGGAAGCCTGATTTGGATTTTTGATCCCAGGGCAGGGAAGTGAATTATGTACAGTACTAGACAAAAGTTTGGACACCCCTACTCATTCAAGGGTTTTTCTTTATTTTTACTATTTTCTCCATTGTAGAATAATAGTGAAGACATCAAAACTATGAAATAACACATATGGAATCATGTAGTAACCAAAAAAAGTTTCAATCAAATCAAAATATATGTTATATTTGAGATTCTTCAAAGTATCCACTCTTTGCCTTGATGACAGCTTTGCACACTCTTGGCACACTCTTGGCATTCTCTCAACCAGCTTCATGAGATAGTCATCTGGAATGCATTTCAATTAACATGTGTGCTTTGTTAAAAGTTAATTTGTGGAATTTCTTTCTTTAATGAGTTTGAGCCAATCAGTTGTGTTGTGACAAGGTAGGGCTGGTATACAGAAGATAGTTAGGGGCGGTAGGGGCAGTAGGTATCCTAGTGGTTAGAGTGTTGGTCTAGTAACCAGAAGGTTGCAAAATCGAATCCCCGAGCTGACAAGGTAAAAATCTGTCGTTCTGCCCCTGAAAAAGGCAGTTAACCCACTGTTCCTAAGCCGTAAGAATTTGTTCTTAACTGATTTGCCTAGTAAAATAAATAGCCCTATTTGGTAAAATACCAAGTCCGTATTATGGCATGAACAGCTCAAATAAGCAAAGCGAAATGACAGTCCATCATTACTTTAAGACATGTAGGTCAGTCAATCAGGAAAATGTCATGAAAGTTTCTTCAAGTGCAGTTGCAAAAACCATCATTATGATGAAACTGGCTCTCATGAGGACCGCAACAGGAAAGGAAGTCCGTTACAGGAAAGGAAGACCCAGAGTTCCCTCTGCTGCAGAGGATAAGTTCATTAGAGTTACCAGCCTCAGAAATTGCAGCCCAAATAAATGCTTCACAGAGTTCAAGTAACAAACACATCTCAACATCAACTGTTCAGAGGAGACTGTGTGAATCAGGCCTTCGTGGTCGAATTGCTGCAAAGAAACCACTACTAAAGGACAACAATAAGAAGCAGGGACTTGCTGGGGCCAAGAAACAGGAGCAATGGACATCCGACCGGTGGAAATCTGTCCATTGGTCTGATGAGTCCAAATTTGCTGCCGTGTCTTTGTGAGATACAGAGTATGCAGACGGATGATCTGTGCATGTGTAGTTTCCACCGTGAAGCATGGAGGAGGAGGGGTGATGGTGTGGGGGTGCTTTGCTGGTGACATTATCTGTGATTTATTTAGAATTCAAGGTACACTTAACCAGCATGGCTACCACAGCATTCTGGAGTGATACGCCATCGCATCTGGTTTGCGCTTAGTGGGACTATCATTTGTTTTTCAACAGGACAATGACCCATTACACCTCCAGGCTGCGTAAGGGCTATTTGACCAAGAAAGAAAGTGATGGTGTGCTTCATCAGATGACCTGGCCTCCAAAATCACCCGACCTCAACCCAATTGAGATGGTTTGGGATGAGTTGGACTGCAGAGTGAAGGAAAAGCAACCAACAAGTTCTCAGCATATATGGGAACTCCAAGCATTCCAGGTGAAGCTGGTTGAGAGAATGCCAATAATGTGCAAAGCTTTCATCAAGGCATAGGGTGGCTAATTTGAATAATCTAAAATATATTTTGATTTAACACTTTTTTTGGTTACTACATGATTCCATATGTGTTATTTCATAGTTTTGAGGTCTTCACTAATATTCTACAATGTAGAATATAGTCAAATAAAGAAAACCCTTGAGTAGGTGTGTCTAAACTTTTGACTGGTACTGTATGGCAAGTGTGTCCAAGTGGTACTTATTGATACACAGCCATGTGGAAACATACCACATACAACATGTTGAATAGCGTATTACATCAGTGTCCTCCACAGGGCATCAGAGTGCACTACTCCACACTGTGCAGCATCTCCCGTTTGACAAGCAGTTTGGCATGTGAATGAGAATCCTAATTGCGTTCATCTTGCCCATCCCCTTCTAGCTAAACTGGAAGAGGCCCTTTTTCCTGAGCTAGCCCACCCCGACCACACCCACCCATCTGCTAATGCGACTCTAATTGGGTGATAAGATTTTTGGTCAGAGTGCAACCCCTAGCCCAGAGCCCTACCCCCCTATTTTTAACAAGTTTTCTCCTCGTCTCTGTTGGTCAAATCAAATCAAATGTTATTTGTCACATGCTTACTTACAAGCCCTTAACCAACAATGCAGTTTTAAGATAAATACCCCCCCCAAAATAAATAAAAGTAACAAATAATTAAAGAGCAGCAGTAAAATAACAATAGCGAGGCTATATACAGGGGGTACCGGTGCAGAGTCAGTGTGCGGTTAGTGGAGGTAATTGAGGTAATATGTACATGTAGGTAGAGTTATTAAAGTGACTATGCATAGATAATAACAGAGAGTAGCAGCATTATAAAAGGGGTAGGGGCAATGCAAATAGTCTGGGTAGCCATTTGATTAGATGTTCAAGAGTCTTATGGCTTGGGGGTAGAAGCTGTTTAGAAGCCTCTTGGACCTAGACTTGGGTCTCCGATACCACTTTCTGTGCGGTAGCAGAGTGAAAGGTCTATGACTAGGGTGGCGGAAGTCTTTGACAATTTTTAAGGCCTTCTTCTGACACCACCTGGTATAGAGGTCCTGGGTGGCAGGAAGCTTAGCCCCAGTGATGTACTGGTCCGTACGCACTACCCTCTGTAGTGACTTGCGGTCGGAGGCCGAGCAGTTGCCATACCAGGTAGTGATGCAACCCATCAGGATGCTCTCGATGGTGCAGTTGTAGAACCTTTTGAGGATCTGAGGACCCATGCCAAATATTTTCAGTCTCCTGAGGGGGAATAGGTTTTGTCTTGCCCTCTTCACGACTGTCTTCTTGTGCTTGGACCATGATAGTTTGTTGGTGATGTGGACACCAAGGAACTTGAAGCTCTCAACCTGCTCCACCAAAGCCCCGTCGATGAGAATGGGGACGTGCTTAGTCCTCCTTTTCCTGTAGTCCACAATCATCTCCTTTGTTTTGATCACGTTGAGGGAGAGGTTTTTGTCCTGGCACCACACGGCCAGCTCTCTGACCTCCTCCCTATAGGCTGTCTCATTGTTGTCAGTGATCAGGCCTACCACTATTGTGTCATCGGCTAACTTAATGATGGGGTTGGAGTCGTGCCTGGCCGTGCAGGCATGAGTGAACAGGGAGTACAGGAGGAGACTGAGCACGCACCCCTGAGGGGCTCCAGTGTTGAGGATCAGCGTGGCGGATGTGTTGTTACCCACCCTTACCACCTGGGGGCGACCCGTCCGGAAGTCCAGGATCCAGTTGCAGAGGGAGGTGTTTAGCCCCAGGGTCCTTAACTTAGTAATGAGCTTTGAGGGCACTATGGTGTTGAACACTGAGCTGTAGTCACTGAGCTGTAGCTGTAGTGGGGTGGGGGTTGTTTAGTTGCTATCGCTTGTGATGCATGTGCTTAGGGGCGGGGTCTGGATCTCTGATACACCATATTAACATTGCTTCCCATTGGGCAAACTAAGAGAATGTGTTTATTGGCAGATAATACAGGCATGCAAGCATTAAAAACACAATGGAAGGAGACATGAGTAAATTACATGCAGGATAAGGTTAATAGGGCTAATTCATTGTTATTCGATTATACTTGCCTTTTTTAATGGAAGGTCTCGTGTCCACATTATTTGTGTCTGGTCTATAGTGATGGGTCTAACCTATAGTCAAGTGTGTGTGATGGGGTGTGAGAAGGCTTAGAGAGGGATATTAATGGTCCGATCATGTAAATGTTTTATAGACGATGGGGGTGACTCTGCAGAAATAGACTTTGAAGAAGCTCTGAAGGAGTCTGTACTTCTGGTTTGAGTAACTCATTTGTATGGCTCGTTTAACGCTCTCTGCAGTCGGATGCTTCTCCTCAGTTAGTTGGAAGTGGTTGAAACAATTTAATTGCCCTCTCTTCACACGTTTACACAATAAGCCTCCAGACTTTTGAGTCTTATAATTGCCCTGCAGTAAAAGGTCTGAAATTGCTTCATTTTTTTTTGTTAATTTATTCTTAGAGAATAGTTTACCATGGCTGTGTGGTTCTTTACAATGAAGTGTGTTTACTCCCTGCATGGGCTAACATATTCCAGTGAATGAGAAATATTTGGCCGACATTTTGAAACAGGGTGGGCATTGTTAGTACCGTCACAATGCCAAGTCACATGTTCAGACCAGAGAGAACGGGCACATTTACCTCACATTTACAGAACACATACAGGATCACTGACACACACACACACACACACACACACACACACACACACACACACACACACACACACACACACACACACACACACACACACACACACACACACATCTTGAAATGCAGCTGAGTAGCATCTCACAAGCTCACAAAAGATCTGACAAGCACCTAGTTAGGCCTCTCTCAGCTGAGATCAATCACTATGGTGGATCTGGGGGTGAATGAATTACAAATCCTGAACCCTGAGAGCGAGATCAATTCAATGAAAAGATCTGGCTCTGCCTTTAATTTGCCGCCCAGCTTCACTCAATCAATAATCAGTGCTGTAGGCTTCACTGTGACACACAGAGGACAAGATTCACACAACACAAAACATTTAAATAGCTATTGTGTGACTGCTGAAGTTCATACTAGCTCTCCGACTGGAGAAGTTGAGAGTTATAACCTTTCCCCACTCCCCTTCATGACATCAGGTTAAGTCAGCACCACGCACTAAGTCATGGTCACCCTCAGCGTGATAACAGCCCTCATCGCCAAGGGTAGCCTCTGACCCTCATGAGAGCGCATTCCAGAGCAACCAGGGGGCTACTGTACCTCCCCCACCCCCTCATCTGTTTTGGCACGCCACCCTCCCGCCAGTCGGTCGGACCACCCTCGTTCCCATGCATATCTAGGCTGGTGGGTGTAAATATAGCTGGAATTAGCAATGGGCCAGTGTTAGCGCTTAGCGGCAGTAGTAGATTGTGCTCCTAGAGGGGGACAAGGAAAGCTGGCGAGGCTGACAGGCAGAGTGGGTTTGCTGGGCAAAAGGTAGCATCTTAGCCCACCTGTGGATGGGGATAGCCGTTAGCGCTCTAGGGGTGGATGGGGGAAAAAAGATACAGGACTGGATTTTTTTTGTGGATTTACTAGAGCAACTTTACCTGCTTTTGTTGGTTTGTTTACATTTGATGACGCCTGGCTTCGCAGACACTGGCATTGTGACTAGCGGTTGCCATGGGCAACGCAGCAATGTGTAAGGTGTGTGAGGCTGAAAAGGGTTTGAAAGCCAATGGGAGTCAACCCAAGATGGACCACATTCTACCAGAGTCAGACTACTACTGCTTTGAACAACATCCTGAGCCTGAGCCAGAACCCCAAATACTGGTAAGACTTGGGGCATAACATAGGCATAACATTTCTGAGGTGTGTTAGAAGAATTGTGTGAAATTCCATGCCACTCCTGCCTTGGGTCTCCAGTCTCTTGCTTATTTTCTTTGTACTGTAGCTCTTTAAAAATAGCTCTTGTATCTTTTTCCCACCTCGGGTAAACCCATTGACTAACCTTGTTGTGTTTTTTATAGTAATATTCTCCCCTCCATTACACTGATGCGGGGAATAGTGTGGTGTACTTGTTTACAGTGTTTACAGTTTACAGCATATTGAAAGTACTCACCAAAGAAGAAACAGTTATTTCAACTCACCTTCCCCCAGGGGGGAAAAAATCTGCCCAATCCTGCTATGCTCAAAGGCTTTGCCACATCAAAGAGGTGTGGACAGAGTTACCGACAGCGAAGCAAACCAAGCGATGGGATACAAAAATAAAGCCAGTCGAGTGCCAGGCCAGATACGTCTAGGCAGCTGTGTCATACAGAGTGGTGTGAGAGAGCGGTACCATAGTGATCTGTAATTGGACAGAGCTGCCTGTGAGGACGTTGTGACTCAGATGACCTAGCGACCCATAGTGACTCTTCTACCAGCAGAGAATCATTGCCTGGTAAGAGAGAAAGGGAGAGAGATAGAGAATCGAGAGAGCCCTGAACATCTATACCTGGGTAAGAGAGGATGAAGCTGTGAGAGAGAAAAAACATAATTCTGAAAGGGGGATATCGACCCCCCCCCCGCCATGTTTTCTGACTCAGCACTATTTTCTTCAAAACAATTATAGTGTGTGAAAGGTGCGTGAAAGCAGGATAAATAAATTGCTTTGGAGAATGTGAGAATTCATTGTGTCCAGTAGGTAATTAATGATAAATAGGAGGGTTGTGGGTGAGAGGGAGGGAGAGAGAGAGCGCTATTTGTGCTAAAGGTATGCGAAACTGCTAAAGGCAGTTCTTAATGTACAATTTATTTGTTTGTGAGCCTTGCATTTTATTGTGAGACTTAGTATTTCCATAATTGATATTGATTTCCATCCCTCCCTACAGTGCAGTATAATGTACTGCTCTGTGCTAGCTGCAGTTGTGTTGTGTTCAATGTCCCACTCATTTCCAGAGCAATGACCAGTACATTCCAATTCCCCTGGAGTGTCTCCTCCTATCACCTCACATCACACTCCACACTCATACCATGCCTGCTGAGATCAAGGACATGATGTGACTTAGAGGAGTACTGTAAGAGTTAGGGGTGTGCCGACATGGCCATACTCGTATTTCGTAATCGTAGCCGTAAGTTGACAATTGATTGTCGAATCGGATGATACTCGTAATTGGAATAGACAGAAGTGGTTTAATATGCCTAAATAGATGTTGGCAAAATAAACTATATACACAAAAGTATGTGGACACCCCTTCAAATGAGTGGATTCATCTATTTCAGCCACACCTGTTGCTGACAGGTGTATAATATCGAGCACACAGCCATGCGATCTCCATAGACAAACATTGCCAGTAAAATGGCCTTAATGAAGAGCTCAGTGATTTTCAACGTGGCACCATCATAGGATGCCACCTTTCCAACATTTCAGTTTGTCAAATGTATGCCCTGCTGGAGCTGCTCTGGGTCAGCTGTAAGTGCTGGTATTGTGAAGTGGAAACGTCTAGGAGCAACAATGGTTCAGCCGTGACGTGGTAGGCCACACAAGCTCACGGAACGGGACCGCTTGGTGCTGAAGCACGTAGCGCGTAACAATCGTCTGTCCTCAGTTGCAACACTCACTCCCGAATTCCAAACTGCCTCTGGTATTAACGTCAACACAAGAACTGTTCATCGGGAGCTTCATAAAATGGGTTCCCATGGCCGAGCAGCCGCACACAAGATCACCATGTGCAATGCCAAGCGTCAGCTGGAGTGGTGTAAAGCTTGCCGCAATTGGAGTCTGGATCAGTGGAAATGCGTTTTCTGGAGTGATGAATCACACTTCACCATCTGGCAGTCTGACGGATAAATCTTGGTTTGGCGGATGCCAGGAGAACGCTACCCGCACCAATGCATTGTGTCTGTGCCTGTGTGTCCTCAACTTGCAGTGGGCAGTTTGCTGTCACTCACTCAGAATGCACATTAGCATTTCATATTTTTCCCTACCCTTGCCACACTTGTTAGATATAATGCACATTGATAGCTTGATCGCAAACGTCCTCGACATGTGATTTATTATAGTAGCAGGCAGTAGCAATCTAAATGATCAGACTGAAAACATGCGAGGAAAAGTGAACGGGTGAAATTAGGAGAAATAAAGCTTCACTCTATCCAATCAGAGCAACAGGATCAACGTACAGCCCACCATTTTTCTTTACAGACAGGCAAACTAGCCAGTTGAGGTATTTAGACCGCTCACATGACTGACTGACCGTATGGTTTAGAAACTCTGTCACTGACTGACATGAGAAAGATGCTTGGATCATAATTGTATCCAGAAAATTGCCCATATCCGTTACGATACTTGTTTTGACCGACTACTCGGCACAGCCCTCGTAAGAGTGTAGCCTGGCGTATTTATGCAAGCTTGTGTATAGTACGCACATTGTGTGTGTTTTATCAGGGGCCCTAATCTCCAGAGGGCCCAGTTATCATCCCCTGGGGCCACTTTCTTTAGCGGCCATTTTTAATGCTGCATTGGAATACAAATTAATTTTAAACGCCCAGAAAGACAGCGATGTGTGTGTAGTATGTCTGTGTTTGGCGTGTGTGAGTGTGTGTTTGTACTCCTTCAGAGTGTTCCTGTTATAGTAAACCACGCTGACAGCTAAAGGTCTGCTCTCTCTGAGGACGCCTACTGTTTTTGAGAACATGGACTATTTTGTAGTGGCTGGTGTTAGCTAAGAGCAGGGTCGTGTTGCTAGTGCATGTCAGATCTTACAATGCCTGGATAGGTATTTTATGTATCAGCTAACCACATCATATGTTATAGCAATCTGGTGCCCGACGGCACAGTTGATGACATGGCACACAACCATTGGTTGATGCATGCAACGTCTGCGCAGGGGGACACGACTTATGCCTTCAACTTGACCCCTGACCTTTCACCCCTGACATTTAGCTCTCACGCTCTTTGTCACTAAGTGGACTGTGGAATCTCTAGTACACATTCTGATGTTTTTTTCCTGCTTTTCACACCGTCTGTACAAAGTGTTTTGGCCTTGAAATAGCTCGCAATATAACATTTTAAATCAGAAGATGTGGTATATAAGTTATCCTTCAGTGGCGTATAGCAAGGCTTTGTTAGCTCTGCAAGGACAATACAGCATCCTTGTGCTTTCAATAAATATTGTATGTTGTTTACCCTCCCCTACAATGTTTTTTATGGTGTTCTCGGTCAGCAACACACACTATCTTGCCCCAATCTGTCATGCCTCAGTGAAAGCATTAGCCTCTACTGGTGAATTTAGAGTAGGTCTAAATTTAGTGTCCCTAACGAAGCTGTGCCTAGTGCTGATTTACTATATGCGAATGAGTCCTCAGGGAGAGCCGTGGTTGGCCAGGATGCTCTGGCGGCCAGCTATATCTTGTTTTGGCATTGGCCCAGAAATGTTGGGCCCAGCTGATGTTGATGACACTGATTGCTAATGAGGGGGGCTCCCAGGATGAACTAATCACAATGAGGTAACATCACACAGCATGCATAAACAATTACAGAAGAGAGATCCCTAGCCAATACATCAAACCGCATGCTTCCATTATGTCACCTTGATCTTGAAGCCTTTGAATGTGTGGTGAGTTCATGTTATCATAATCTACAGCTTCCTATTGAATGTTTCCTTGTTTTTCATTGAGTCGAATGAGGTTCGATAGAATTCCATTTGGAAGCCTCATGTGTGATGAAGTCCGATGGTTTCTGTTACTGTAATTTAATTATTCCAAAATGTTTTCATTAATTGAATTCCCTTAATCTATTTTATGAGATTTTGTAAGATTCTTGTTTGCATAAAATAGACGGAGACCAGTCTCATCAATAATAGGTAACAGAATTTATTCTCGGAGCGCGCAGCCACGTTACCACGAGCAACAGTTCATATACATTAGAGACGTAATTTACATGACGTAATTTCATTGCTTCTAGAATGAATCCCCTCCTCCCAACCTAGAATTAAGTGAGTTTAAAAGTTCATTCCAACTCACTAACACACTCACAGGTCACACAACATAACTGAATTAACTTTTGACCCCTCACCATTATCGATCACCACTTAGCTGACAGTTCTAATTAACAGAAAACCTAGGAATGCACTCACTGCCTTATCTAAAACACTCCAGAGCTAAGTTTCGTCGGTTCAACCATAGGTTAACGACCCTATCTGCTTACTTAAACCCACTCCTCTCCAGACTAGTTTGGAATGTTCGTTATATTTAATTACTCCTTGTCCGTGTCACACAATCCCTTCTTATGAACTCATATTGTTAATCAGATATAATAAAACAGAGTATAAGTTTACTTAGTTACAGTTCCATTTAAAATGAGAATATTGTTTAGTCATTTAATCATAATATTCCTAACAGTTTCCGATAATCATAAGGTATTAAAAGCTGAACTCGGGGTATGTGGTGGTAACGATCAAGGTTCCATGGATACTGCAGTCCAGTTGAATGTGATGACATAGTAATCATCACATACTGTAATTAAAGTATGTCTGCGCATATAGTGGCTGTGCATGCCAGGCAGCCCAAATGAGGGTTTCATGTAAAATACACACACACATGCATGCCCACACGAACACACACAAGGCACGCACACGGCGCGCACACACACACACACACACACAGTTGGCGAACCTGCCGTTAATGAAGGAAATGTTAACATTGACGCCCGTCTCTTAGTCCTAGGTACCAGTGGTGTGACATGGTTGCTGTGTACAACAGATACCCAGTAAACACTGTTGTCTGTTGATATGATAGGCTGTCATGATGTCCAAGAATAGAAGGTGTTCTTCCATTGGAGTGTGGGATTTTGTACACCAGCAAAAGACAAGGGTACAGTTGCCTTATCTGTGAATAAGCGCGTGTCACAGTGTGTGTGCGTGTTTGTGTATGTGCGTGCATGCGTGCGTGTGTGTGGTGTGTGTGTTTCCGTGTATGTGTGAGAATGTTCCTGTAAGAGCCTGTGGAGCACGTGATGCATGTTAGGAGGGTTTTTTAAGGGCGACAACTTAATCACGCTAGGCTGTGGTGGTTGTGGCTTAGGGCAGTGCGGTGACCCACACACACGGCTGAGATGTTCTATCTTTGGTAGAGGGGACCAGGTTAGGTTAGTGCCTAGGTACATCTGTATCACACATGAGGTTGCTGAGTGTGTTACAAGCCTGTACTTCTCCTATCAGCACTGGTGTAATGTTGAGTGAGTTTGCCACATTACAAGTCTGAAAAATGGCTCCTATGGTAAAATAAAGTAGTTAAATGAGCTATGTGTGAACTCTTAGGTTCCACCGCACCCCAGAGAGAAATGGAGATTGAGAGAAAAAACAGTTGTCATGGTTACCAAGAGAGGCAGGGCCGCTTGTCTCCATGGTAACTGGGAGGGCCGAGCATGTTTCCAATGGCATTGGTCGTTGGACGGTCGTCATGGGATACAATATTTACTTTATTTATAATGTAAATTATCCACACACATTCTACTCTGTGTAAATGATTGTTTTATGCAATCTCAGTTTAGGGAGGCTTTTGAAGCTGAAATGACATGGTCAGTAATGTGATATCACGCTTCACGGGTTCGGTTGAAATTCCCAGTGATATACAGTACCAGTCAAAAGTTTGAACACAATTAGAGTTTGTCTTTATTTGTACTATTTTCTACATTGTAGAATAACAGTGAAGACTTCAAAACTATGAAATAACACACATGAAATCATGCAGTAACCAAAAATTAATATATATTTTATATTTGAGATTCTTTAAAGTAGCCAACCTTTGCCTTGATGACAGCTTTGAACACTCTTGGCATTCTCTCCACCAGCTTCATGAGGTAGTCACCTGGAATGCATTTCAAATAACAGGTGTGCCTTGTTAAAAGTTAATTTGTTGAATATAATTCCTTCTTAATGTGTTTGAACCAATCAGTTGTGTTGTGACAAGGTAGGGGTGGTATACAGAAGATAGGCCTATTTGGTAAAAGACAAAGTCCATATTATGGCAAGAACAGCTCAAATAATCAAAGAGAAACAACAGTCCATCATTACTTTAAGACATGAAGGTCAATCAATACGGAACATTTCAAGAACCTTGAAAGTTTCTTCAAGTGCAGTCGCAAAAACCATCAAGCGCAAATGATGAAACTGTCTCTCATGGGGAACCGCCACAGGAAAGGAAGACCCAGAGTTACCTCTGCTGCAGAGGATAAGTTCATTAGAGTTACCAGCTTCAGAAACTGCAGCCCAAAAATATGCTTCACTGATTTTATGTAACAGACACATCTCAACATCAACTGTTCAGAGGAGACTGCGTGAATCAGGCCTTGAATCGGGTCAAATTGCTGTAAAGAAACCACTACTAAAGAACACCAATAAGAAGCAGAGACTTGCTTGGGTCAAGAAACACGAGCAATTAGACTGTTGTAAATCTGTCCTTTGGTCTGATGAGTCCAAATGTGAGATTTTTGGTTCCAACCGCCGTGTCTTTGTGAGACGCAGAGTAGGTGAACGGATGATCTCCGCATGTGTGGTTCCCACCGGGAAACATGGAGGAGGAGGTGTGACGGTGTGGGGGTGCTTTGCAGGTGACACTGTCAGTGATTTATTTAAAATTCAAGGCATACTTAACCAGCATCCTTGGGATGCCCCTACCTTAACCCTAAACGTAACCCATACCTTAACCCATTTTAAATGTCAACTTCAATTGGGGTGACGTCAAAGTTGGACGTCTCAAGGATTCCGGATAGCAAGGACCATCAAAGAATGTGTGTGCAACCTGGTGAACTAATATAACTCCATATTAAGGTAGTGTGATGAATCTAATTGGAGGCAATATCAGCTGATACGACACTCGTGTTTCCTGTATGAACCTGCTGTGCTTGATTTATTAATGAAGGGTAACACAGTAAGAAGTGTTAATTTTGTCTCTGTAAAGAATGGCTTATGAATGAACACATTACCAAAGACCTTCATATCTGATTGAGTAACATACCTCCTTCCCACTCTCTGTTTTTCCAATCTCTCTCTCTTCTCTCTCTCTACTCTCTACCTCTCCTTAATATCACGACTCCACGTAGGAGTGTTCATTCACCCGCAAAGCCATAAAACACCCTCTCTTTTCTTAATTCATTCTCATCTCTCCACCCTCTCTGCCTTTGCATAATGTGACTCGGCAGCTAGGAATCTGACTGGGGATTTGATCTGTCTTTTCTACTCCTCTGTCCTGTGGGCCTAATGGTACCATTGTATAATGTAGCTGAGTACAATTCTGACACTGTCTTCCAGTCAGTGTACACGGGCACAGTGACCTATTGCGGGTTTGAGATGACCACACTTCCCTTCTCTGATATCCATATGTGGTTTGTACAGAGAGACAGTGAGAAACATTACTCAGCAAGAAATGGTAATATGATTCATAAAAACAAAATGGCTGCTACTCATTAACTTCTTACATGTTGAAGTGGTTCCCTTAGGTGAGCTGTAAATGCTGCTCTTTAACGTGCAAGGTGCAGAGGGTTGATATTAAAGGGAATTTGGTTGGTGTAACAATACCATCCTACCCCTGTGGGCTGGCTGGACAACCCACAAGCTGTTCCTCTGGACCTCTCCTTCTGTCAGATATATAGAGCAGAGATATCCCTCCCTAGAGAAATCATCTGAGCACGTCTCCAGGAGATCTCAGGAGACACCCCCCCCTCCCTCAGTCTGGGATAAGGTATCAGTCTCATTGGAGGTGTGAGACACACTTACAGACAGTGCAGTCGGCTTGTATCACTATATACAGTACCAGTCAAATGTTTGGCCACATCTACTCCTTCCAGGGTTTTTTCCTCATTTTTTAAACTATTTTCTACATTGTAGAATGATAGTGAAGACATCAAAACTATGAAATAACACATATGGAATCAGGTAGTAACCAAAAAGTGTTAAACAAATCAAAATATAGATTTTTATATTTGAGATTCTTCAAAGTAGCCACCCTTTGCCTTGATGACAGCTTTGCACACTCTTGGCATTCTGTCAACCAGCTTCATGAGGTAGTCACCTGGAATGCATTTCAATTAACAGGTGTGCCTTGTTAAAAGTTAATTTGTGGAATTTCGTTTGAGCCAATCAGTTGTGTTGTGACAAGGTAGGGTGGTATGGTGGTATACAGAAGATAGGCCTATTTGGTCAAAGAAAAAGTCCATATTAAGTGTAGCACAAATAAGCAAAGAGAAACGACAGTCCATTATTACTTTAGGACATGAAGGTCAGTCAATATGGAAAATTCAAAGTGCAGTTGCAAAAACCATCAAGTGCTATGATGAAACTGTCTCTCATGAAGACCGCCACAGGAAAGGAAGACCCAGAGTTACCTCTGCTGAAGAGGATGAGTTCATTAGAGTTACCAGCCTCAGAAATTGCAGCCCAAATAAATGCTTCACAGAGTTCAAGTAACAGACACATCTCAACATCAACTGTTAGGAGGAGGCCTTCGTGGTCGAATTGCTGCAAAGAAACCACTACTAAAGGACACCAATAAGAAGAAGAGACGTGCTTGTGCCAAGAAACACAAGCAATGGACATTAGACCAGTGGAAATCTGTCCTTTAGTCTGATGAATCAAAATGTGAGATTTTTGGTTCCAATTGCCTTGCCTTTGTGAGACACAGAGTAGGTGAATGAATGATCTCCGCATGTGTGGTTCTCACCATGAAGAATGGAGGAAGAGGTGTGATGGTGTGTGGGTGCTTTGCTGGTGACACTGTCAGTGATTTATTTAGAATTCAAGGCATACTTAACCAGCATGGCTACCACAGCATTCTGGAGTGATACGCCATTGCATCTGGTTTGCGCTTAGTGGGACTATCATTTGGTTTTCAACAGGACAATGACCAAAAACACACATCCAGGCTGTGTAAGGGCTATTTGACCAAGAAGGAGAGTGATGGAGTGCTTCATCAGATGACCTGGCCTCCACAATCACCAAACCTCAACCCCATTAATGATTTAGGATGAGTTGGACCGTAGAGTGAAGGAAAAGCAGCCAACAAGTGCCCAGCATATGTGGGAACTCCTTCAAGACTGTAGGAAAAGCATTCCAGGTGAAGCTGGTTGAGGGAGTACCAAGAGTGTGCAAAGCTGTCATCAAGGCAAAACGTGGCTTGTTTGAAGGATCTCAAATATAAAATATATTTTGCTTTGTTTAACACTTTTTTACTTACTATAAGATTCCATTTGTGTTATTTCATCATTTTGAAGTCTTCACTCTTATTCTACAATGTAGAAAATAGTAAAAGTGAAGAAAAACCTTTGAATGAGTAGGTGTGTCCAAACTTTTGACTAGTATATATATATATATATGTATTCACTCAGCTAACAGAGCTCAACTCGCCATCCTGCTGCTCAGTCTCACGATTTAGCTCCTGTTTGGTTGTGCTGCGTATTGTTGTGTCCGGTCTGAATGATGCAGTGCAGTTCTCTGCAGCATCCACACACAGAACCGCTGCTGCAGGTTAAACCAGAACAAATCATCACAATGTGTCTCTCATTACTGCCCCTAGATACGTTGTAAAGCATTGATCAGTAACTGAGGGCACGGGAATTCTTCATACCTATGCATTCACTTATGCAGTTCGGTATAACATAGTACTCCCCACATTTATAGATCTGAGTGTGTTTTTTAAACCATGAACAAGCTCAGAGTTTGTGTTACAGTCCAGAGTATGTATTAACTCTGGGTCCAGAGTCTCTGTACTGCAGTGTAAGTGAATGAGTGACAGATTGGGTCAGAGGAGTGGGCATATCATCGGTCTGGGTTTGGGCTGAGCTGTGCTGTGCTGTGCTGTGTGCTGGAACTATCTCTGGCCCTGTCTCCCTCGCTGAGTGTCTCTGAGAGATAGCTAGCCTTGCTAGCCAGAACGCTACTTCAATCAGGTTCCCCGTTACCAGCACAGGCTGGTTGTCAGGGAGCAGGACTACTTTAGGGAGTACATTCTACCCCCTAATCACAGAGGAGAGAGGAAGCTGTGGTTCTGCAGTTCTGTGTCTGTATGTGTGTGCCAGGGTGTGTTTTGGGAACGAGAGGGGAAACGCTGACTTACTGCCGCTACGATCGAAAGTTTAGGTCCGTCTCCAGCTTAGTCTGCCTCAGTGAATAAAAGTAGAGGACAAGCCCTCAGTTGTATTCCTGTGTGTAACATTATACACTATTTCACTCAGATTGGAAAATGCTGATTCAGTGCAGGTGTTGATGACTGCAGAAAATGAGTGACACTGCCACCAGGCTCCGTAGGGACTTCTAATTAGTGTTTTGTCTTTGAGTCTCAGGGGCTGTTTTGCCTGTGCAGGTTAGCATAATTGGCATGAAAGTGTGTCTCACCACTCAAACAAGTGGTAGAGTGCCGTATGCTAAGCAGTAACTCAAACTCTATTCTAGCAGTAATAAAAACGTACCTATTTCAAAGCAGTTCAAAACAGCGGTTAAGTTGGGCCAACGTTGTTCTAAATGGGTCCTAACATTGTTCTAACGTATTTATTCTGTTTGTTCTTCTCCAGTCGGACAGCAACACCAGCTTCTTACGAGCGGCAAGGGCGGGGAACATCGACAAGGTTCTGGAGTACCTGAAGGGGGGAGTGGACATAGGCACCTGTAATCAGGTAAGAGGCTAGTGGACATGCACACACGCATGCGCACCTGTGTACACGGGCGCCATGAATAAAAAGAAAAAGATTTGTGATAACTCAGAACCTGATTTACGGTAAGACAGGACACACCATTTGTTTGTCTTGATTGAGCCGTTCATTGGTCTCTGTGGCTGTGGGTCTCTGTGGAGCCAAAATGGTGGCCAGTTCTCTCTCTCTCTCTCTCTCAGTCACCCAGGCGATCAATCTTACACCTTCTGTTCAATAACTCATTTAGCTCTTGGGATCTCTCCTTTGATCATCAGTCCTAATGCCAATCTGTCTATGGTGTGAGGGTTGCCGTTCTATCTCAGTCCACTGGGAGGAATGAGGCTTACTGTACTGTACCAAATGTGTACTACCAAAACATAACATTGATTCAACTCTCTATAGCAAAAATAACTTCAAATAAATAACTAATCTCTGGGAGCTATGGTAACCACGTAATGTGTGTAATGTGATCAGAGTGGGTTGGCCTGTTAGTGATTAAACACAAAACATTTGACTGTTTGGCTGTATTCCTAATCACTACACTCGAGTCTCTACAATTAACATTGTTCTCAGATTAAGAGAGGGATGGGCCCAGTCTCCTTGAGCGCTGTGTATTTGCCGTTCTCTCTAAAATGCAATCATTGTCATCTTGAAGGAGGCTGTCTGCGTGATTACATTAGGAGTAAAGATCCTCTGTCCTTCAGGGTTCATTATTAAACAGGCGCTTTTGCAAGGCAATACTTTTACGTAACACGGCCATGTCTGACAATAGCTTTCACTGAGCAAATCTAGGACAGGGAATGGCAATGTGCTTCCCTTTATAAAAAAAACAGGCTAAATCAAAGTTTTGATTTGTCTTGTTTTCTTGTATGTTTCTGTCAGTAAGATCAACACCAAAACTGTGTATTTTAAATACTGCCAATATTAACATTGAAAAATCAATGAATCAATAACATCTAAATCCGTCACTCTGAATCTATAACTCTGACCTCTCGTAAATCCACCATGCGTCTCCTTTAGGTAAAATAAACAGAATGTTAAGTATATAGATGGAATGAGGGATAAAACAAGAGGAGAAGAGGTAAGGGTGAGGAGTGTATTGAAAATGAAAGTCAATGAACTAAGTAGACCAGACCCCGCTTCTATTGCATTGGTGTATATGAGAGAGACCCAGTTAAGTAGAACGGAATTGATGTTTATTTTGCGATAGAGTAGCACAGCAGTCAAACAAGGCAATGGTTCCAAATTTTTTTTTTTTTTTTTGCCATACATTTTTCCTATAGAGGATTTTTAGAAACACTTAAAATAAGAGCTGTGTTTCCTATAGGCCTACCCTGGCATGATAACCATGTAAATCTCTCTAGGACAAGGTGAATTTTATCAATATATTTGCCTGTATTTACCCCCCAAAAATGAAATGATAATTAGCTGCTAATGTGGCTATCGTAAAGAACTCAAATATTTTTTCACTGGCTACGGCTAGAGATTCAGGTGTCATTTGGTTAGCTAGCAAGAAATGTGAATCGCTTTGCTAGCTAGCTAGCTATGCTGAACTTGAATGACTGTTATCCACAGTTAGTCTCTTAGCTGTCAATGAAATGTATTTGGCATCAATCAAATGGGTGGGCAGGCAGGCAAATTCCCATTCATTTGTCAACACGTGGGTTGGGACAAGCATAAATTGGCAGGCAAGATGCAGAAGGACGAGCAGGCTACTATTCCCCATCATTTCAGCGCAATTTTGATGGCCAACTAGTTTGACGGCCAACTCGCTCTGGCTAGCATTAGTTGTTGATCTTGTTATTGTTGATGTGCATTGGCATTCGAGGGAGGGAAAGTCTACCTTTCCATGTTTGTTTGATCAATAGGACTGTGAAGTTCCCAAATGTAAGAGGACTCCCGTGGTATTTACATATTTGCAGGAATCGATTCAGGTGTATTTTGTGGCTTTTGGCGAAAGCGTTCTAATGATCTAAAGTCACGCTGTTGCTACTGCTTGTAAACACACAGTCCAGTTCAAAGTGAATGAAGGCAGGCCCGTGTGGCAAATGGATTATTTGCATATAGGCCTACTGTAGCTCTGATTGGCTATGTCGTACCAGTCAGCGTAGATTCCGGTCTTGGACAAGACGGATGTTTTTATTAGGTTTTATTTCCTGCAGTGTCTATTAATTGTCCAAACGCATGGCCTCTTTCCCACTCTATATTGCTCTAGAATTTTCACAAATGCCTCATTATATGTAATCCAAAATTCCCAAACATTCTATGAATTCACAAAAACATGAAGATGACCATATCTAAGTGCTCGCTTGTCAGGAAATGTAATAAAAGAAGGTGTCATATTCTTCCTGGGGGTCTATATGAACAGATTTGAATAAGATTTCATGTTGCTAAAACGCTGTTAGTTCCACTTTAATTACTGGCCACTGGCAGGAGGGGATGGATCAGTGAGTTTAGGGTCATTGGTCTTTCCTTCTGTCATTTTTCTTCTTCTCTCTCCCTCTCTCTCTCTCTCTCTCTCTCTCTCTCAATATCCTGCCTCTATTCCTAATTAAACCTGTGGGATGTGACAAAGTCTACTATATCCCATTGTAGAAATTACATTTGCATAGATTTACTGCTATTGACCACCCCAGTGTTATACCAGATACAGTTGAAGTCGGAAGTTTACATACACTAATGTTGGAGTCATTAAAACTCATTTTTCAACCACTCCACAAATGTCTTGTTAACAAACTATAGTTTTGGCAAGTTGGTTAGGACATCTACTTTGTGCATGACACAAATAATTTGATTATTTCACTTATAATTATTTCACCTATAATTCACTGTATCACAATTCCAGTGGGTCAGAAGTTTACATACAGTGCCTTTAAACAGCTTGGAAATTTCCAGAAAATGATGTCATGGCTTTAGAAGCTTCTAATAGGCTAATTGACATAATTTGAGTCAATTGGAGGTGTACCTGTGGATGTATTTCAAGGCCTACTTTCAAACTCAGTGTCCCCTTGCTTGACATTGTGGGAAAATCTAAAGAAATCAGCCAATACCTCAGAAAATAAATTGTAGACCTCCATAAGTCTGGTTCACCCTTGGGAGAAATTTCCAAACGCCTGAAGGTACCACGTTCATCTGTACAAGCAATAGTACGCAAGTATAAACACCACGGGACCAAGCAGCCATCCTATGACTGAGGAAGGAGATGCGTTCTGTCTCCTTGAGATGAACGTACTTTGGTGCGAAAAGTGCAAATCAATCCCAGAACAACAGCAAAGGACCTTGTGAAGATGCTGGAGGAAACAGGTACAAAAGTATCTATATCCACAGTAAAACAAGTCCTATATCGACATAACGTGAAAGGCCTCTCAGCAAGGAAGAAGCCACTGCTCCAAAACCGCCATAAAAAAGCCAGACTACGGTTTGCAACTGCACATGGGGACAAAGATCGTCCTTTTTGGAGAAATGTCCTCTGGTCTGATGAAACAAAAATAGAACTGTTTGGCCATAATGCCCATCGTTATGTTTGGAGGAAAAAGGAGGAGGCTAGCAAGCCGAACAACACCATCCCAACCGTGAAGCACGGGGGTGGCGGCATCATGTTGTGGGGGTGCTTTGCTGCAGGAGGGACTGGTGCACACAAAATAGATTGGATCATGAGAAAGGAAAATGATGTGGATATATTGAAGCAACATCTTAACTTCTTATGGCTGCCATCCCGTTAACGGGATAATTGTCATCAACAACCGCTGAATTCAAACAATTCAAACAATATTACAAAAAATATTTATATTTATGAAATCACAAGTGCAATATAGGAAAACACAGCTTAGCCTTTTGTTAATCCACCTGTCATGCCAGATTTTGAAAATATGCTTTACAGCGAAAGCAATCCAAGAGTTTGTGTAAGTTTATCGATCGCTCGACAAAACATTATGTACACCTAGCATCAAGTAGCTTGGTCACGAAAATCAGAAAAGCAATCAAATTAATCGGTTAGCTTTGATGATCTTTGGATGTTTTCACTCACAAGACTCCCAGTTACACAATAAATGTTCCTTTTGTTCCATAAAGATTATTTTTATATCCAAAATACCTCTGTTTGTTTGGCCCGTTCAGAAATCCACAGGAAAGAGCGGTCACGACAACGCAGACAAATTCCAAATAGTTTCCGTAATGTACACAGAAACATTTTCAAAATAGAAGCCACTTCCTGGGTTGATTTTCCTCAGGGTTTCGCCTGCAATATCAGTTCTGTTATACTCACAGACAATATTTTGACAGTTTTGGAAACGTTAGTGTTTTCTATCCAATACTAATAATAATATGTACATATTAGCAACTGAGACTGAGGAGCAGGCCATTTAGTTTAGGCAACTTATTCATCCAAGCTACTCAATACTGCCCCCCAGCCATAAGAAGTTAAGACATCAGTCAGGAAGTTAAAGCTTGGTCGCTAATGGGTCTTCCAAATGGACATTGACCCCAAGCATAATTCCAAAGTTGTGGCAAAATGGCTTAAGGATAACAAAGTTAAGGTATTGGAGTGGCCATCACAAAGCCCTGACCTCAGTCCTATAGAAAATGTGTGGGCAGAACTGAAAAAGCATGTGCGAGCAAGGAAGCCTTACAAACCTGACTCAGTTACACCAGCTCTGTCAGGAGGAATGGGCCAAAATTCACCCAACTTATTGTGGGAAGCTTGTGGAAGGCTACCCGAAACGTTTGACCCAAGTTAAACAATTTAAGACAATGCTACCAAATACTAACTGAGTGTCCAGATTTCAACTGTAGTTTTCCATTACATTCCCTATTTCTGGAGCATTGGAGCATACCTCTCCCCCTGAGAGGCTGGTGGGTCTTAATTTAGGAGGCGCATGACCATTATCTGTTCCTCCTCCAACCCATTAACGTTCCTCATCGCGGGGCTGGGGGGGGCACCGTGACATGGGTCACAGACAACTGTTAGGATGTAAATAGTCCGGCCTTGACAACCACCATGGTCACGGTGGTCAAGCTGATAAACAACAGTCACATGGCCACGGGGTGTGTGTGAGCGGTTGTTTGGGCTGTGTCTAAACCCTACCATACAGACACAGACAGGCACACACAGTTTTCCTCACAAAGCCAAAGCAATCTAGATAGGTAAGGTGAGGGGCCAGCCACCCCCTCTCTCTCGCTCACATACAGTATACACACACTCTGTATCTGTCTCTCTCTTTCTATTTCTCTCACATCTAGCAGCACATCTAAATGCGTGTGCTTTGATGCAGTGATCTGAGCTAGTTCTCCACTGTATAATGTCAAGAACATATAGATGTTCTGCTTCATAAACCAAGTCAGATTGCCATGTCAGATAGAGTATGTTTCTAACAATGCAGATCCACTGTCACAAACACTGATTTCCTATTTCACACTAGTCCTCCTATATCTGCATTTTCTCTGGTCCCCCCCCTCCCCCTCTCCTTCCATATGGTCAGTCAGGCTGCCCCTCCCCTCCTGGAATGTAACAGTAGAACAGTGACCTTCACACAGTGACAGGGACCTGGACGAATGGGGTGTAGGGCTGTTGCGGTGACCATATTACCAGCATACCGGCAGTCACGAGTCATTCTGGTTACCTTATACATTCTGGTTACCTTGTGCTACGCTCCAAAATGTCTATCCATGATGGGAGAGAGCCCTAGGCAATGCTGTTGGTTCATTGATTGTGCAGGATGACTTACAGGTAGCCTACAATTATAGTGCATTTGTATTTGATTTTGAATAGCCTAGTAATAGGGATTTTCTTTATAATTAATTGGGTGGCACATTACTTTTAGCTATACAGAATATCTCACCACCATGCATTTCCCTCTCCTCCTTTCTCTCCCTTATTCCTTTTCTTGAGCGTGCTGTCTGTCAACAGTTTAGTGACATATGTTTAGTTGCGAAAACATGTTACTATCGATGTTCCCGAACAGATTTAATTTGGTTTCCCAAATGAAGCACTCGGTAGCTGCAGGAACAGAGTTGGAGAGCCCATGGCATACGGAGATTGGGCGGAATATCACCTGAGCATGCTCCTCAAACAGTGGTTGATGCGTGGAGTGAAATAAGTGTTCCTATGTTTATTTCTCAGCTGCTCATATTAAGCACAGCTCCACTATAGAACCAAAGTGGCCTTCCAGGCGTCATTGGAAAACGGACCGCGTTCGCGCGGCCTCCGTTCGCAATTCGAGTGCATACAGATGACATGTTTTTCCCCTGCCCCTGTCCCTCCCCATTGAGTTTGCGACTTAGCCTACAGCCGCATCATGTAGCCAATATATGTTTTGAAGAAGTTCTACGGTTTGTGTCATTCACAACCTATAGTTGCCAAGGAAATCTAGCAATATAGGATCCGTTTCAAATGATCCCTTTTAACCTCAACATAGCCACTTCATATGCGTACACGCTCCGGAATGGGAAAAATATCCTTTCAATTTTTTTTCAGATAAGTTCAATTCTATTCTTCTTATGATAAAATCATATAATATCTAATAATGGCACCGGATTTATAAGCATATCTTGTCAGCTAAATGAACAAGCCTACATATAGCCTATGGTATGGAGCATAGCCAGATAACATACAGTAGGCCAACTCATATTCTGTTATTCTGAAATAAGTTTTCTTCATATCATGTTTCTTTAGACCCGACTGAAATAAATAAAGCTTTATTGTGATGGTGCATATTAAATTGATTTATTAGACTTTCTTAAAAGGTAGAGATGTTCCAAAGGCGCGCATCAGCGGCTGGTATGCAGCTCATATGCGCGGAGGCCTGGAGATGATATATGTGAAACGGTCAAATACCGTGAGACTGGGAGTCTTTTGCATAGGGCTGGGCGATTTATCGAATTAATGAATTCAAAAAATTTTCCCGCGATATTCCAAATGCTTGTATCTCAAGAATCGAGGTTTTGTCATTTTTTGTTGTTGTCATCTTTCGCTCCTTCTGTGCTGTGTGCACCTCCAAATGTACACCAGAGATCTGTATATTATGAAGAGATGCATGTCTACACCCTAGCAAAGGCAGGCGACAAGCTTAGGTCCAAAATAAGCCCATATTAACGCATTTGGTTTATTTTTGGACCGATTTTAGCGAGAGTGAAACCTCTGGCTTCGCCTCTTCCTCTACGGTTTACACACACCAAGCCCCTTACCCCTGCCTCTCACGCCAACGAAGTCCTCTCTGACAAGCGGTTTCAAAACGCTATATGCATTTGAGGTTTGGTCCAACATAATCAATCATATGGACACCAAAGCCCATTGAGACGTTATTTTACTGTTGTAGAGAAGAAGATAGCTTTTCTAACGAAACCCTGGCTTGAAATATAAACCTGAAATATAAAGATTAGCTTGCCAGTCACTAGCACGTGGGTTTGAGAGATTGTTGGAGATTGTTGGAGACTATAGTGCCTGCTACAAGAAGTTAGTCATTATTAGTGAATGTGCATGGTTCTAGTTACATTTGTAACTACAAAATGAAATTTTCATAGACAGACTTGAAAGCCAGATCAGTGATTATTGAGAGAGAAAAAAAAGCAGTTTCAACTATTTTGATTAAATAATTGAATTATTATTATGGTTGTGGAAGGCTTATGTTTATCCTAGGTATAACTTCACAAGCCCTGAATTCATTAGACTGTTTGAAATGCAGTGTATTTGACCTTTTACCTATTCAACAACGCTTGCATTTAGAAATGTTTGCTAATTTATCAAATAAAAAATAATACATGAATAATGATAAATACATTTACACACAGTGCCTTTGGAAATTATTCAGGTCCTTTGACTTTTTCCACATTTTGTTGTTGTTACATTACAGCCTTATTTTTCCCCCTCATCAAGCTACACACAATACCCCATAATGAAAAAGCAGAAACAGGTTTTTAGAAATGTTTACAAATTTATAAAAAATTAAAAACTGAAATATTACATTTACATAAGTATTCAGATTCTTTACTCTGTACTTTGTTGATGCACCATTGGCAGTGATTACAGCCTGGAGGCTACAAGCTTGGCACACCTGTATTTGGGGAGTTTCTCCCATTCTTCTCTGCAGATACTCTCAAGTTCTGTCAGGTTGGATGGGGAGCGTTGCTGCACAGCTATTTTCAGGTCTCCAGAGATGTTTGATTGGGTTCAAGTCTTGGCTGTGAGCTTAGGGTTGTAGTCCTGTTGGAAGGTGAACCTTCACCCCGAGTCTGAGGTCATGAGCGTTCTGGAGCAGGTTTTCATCAAGGATCTCTCTGTACTTTGCTCTATTCATCTTTGCCTTGATCCTGACTAGTCTCCCAGTCCATGCCAGTGAATAACATCCCCACCCCATAGCATGATGCTGCCACCACCATGCTTCACCGTAGGAATGGTGCCAGGTTTCCTCCAGACATGACGCTTGGCATGCAGGCCAATCTTGGTTTCATCAGACCAGAGAATCTTGTTTCTCATGGTCTGAGAGTCTTTAGGTGCCTTTTGGCAAACTCCAAGCGGGCTGTCGTATGCCTTTTAGTGAGGAGTGGCTTCCATCTGGTCACTCCACCATAAAGGCCTAATTGGTGGAGTGCTGCAGAGATGGTTGTCCTTCTGTAATGTTCTCCCATTTCCACAGAGGCACTCTGGAGCTCTGTCACAGTGACCACCGGGTTCTTGGTCACTTCACTGACCACGACCCTTCTCACCCGATTTTTCAGTTTGGCCGGACGGCCAGCTTTAGGAAGAGTGTTGTTGGTTCCAAACTTCTTCCATTTAAGTATGATGGAGGCAACTGTGTTCTTGGCAACCTTTAATGCTCCAGACATCTTTTGGTACCCGTCCCCAGATCTGTGGATGGACACAATCCTGTCTTGGAGCTCTACGGACAATACCTTCGACCTCATAGCTTGGTTTTTGCTCTGACGTGCACAGTCAACTGTGGTACATTATATAAACAGGTTTGGGCCTTTTCAAATCATGTCCAATCAATTGAATTTACAACAGGTGGACTTCAATCAAGTTGTAGAAACATCTCAAGCATGATCAATGGCAACAGGATGCACCTGAGCTCAATATCGAGTTCATAGCAAAGGGTCTGAATACCACCACAGCCCTATGTGGGTGTCGGGCAGAGTTAGAGATGGATGAGAGGGGAGGAGACAGGACCCTAGTCACTAACATCTCCTGTCGGTTCATATACCATATGACAGGTATAATCGATGGATTGATGAGTGTGCTTGTGGAATCTAATGGTCCAGTGATCGGATATTAGTTATTGAGCTGGAACAATCTCAAGGTGTTCTGTATTGTTACACCCTTGAGTGGCTGACATGTGCATGTGTCAGCAATGCAATTTTGCAAAGTGGATCACAGTGAAACTGTCCGTCATCCTAGCAACCAGCAAGCATAAGGAACTATGTCAGTCATCCTTAGCAACGAGCCGACACCCCACACTACAGGCATACAAATGGCTTTGACAGCACTTGCAATACCAGGGTTGTGGGTTCGATTCCCACTGGAGACCAGTATGAAGAAAGTATGAAGATGTATGCGTATGCACTCGCTACTTTAAGTCTCTCTGGATAAGAGCGTCTGCTAGAATGACTGAAATGTAATAATGTAATTGACATACGATAATGATAACAGCCATTTTCTGTATGTCAGGTATTATATTTGACAGCTGCCAGTTAGATTGTGATTGTTAGTGTTGCCGCGTCGGGCTGAAACCATCTGCTCTTCCATCCTCATCCCCATGACCTTCATCTGTCTCCCAGGCCTCTTCACTCAACCAGACTACTACACGACTGGGATCTTAATTTGAACCAGTTTTCTACAGCAGGAAAATAATCCTGCGGCAACAGGAAATGTGAATCATTACGGTGATTTATAACTAATGGACATTTTTTGTAGGGGTTGATACATTTTTCATTAGGGCAAATAAAGTCTGACATTTTAAAGTGGAAATTACATTATTTAGAAGCATTTTTCTACCTCGAATACACTATTTGCATATCCAAATTCTCAGCAACAAGAGTGATCAGATTAAGATCCTACATCTATCTGTAGCCAAGCCTTGTTCACAGAGCCTCTTGCTCTGTAACAAATAGCAATGTTTCTCCCTGTCTTTAAGGCTGATGTATTCCCAGTTTGTCCCTGGCATAATTTCCTCTGCACAGTCATGGGAGATATAAGCTTGATGGTGGTACTGCATTTAAAGTAGCATTTATACATTATAAATGCATTGCAGGTGCCACATTAGATGGATGTCTTTCCATCAAGTCTCTGCCCGTGCCACTAGTGATGGAATACTCCACCTATGACCGTGAGAGCTCCTTGTGGTTCATCCAACACAGTCTGGATACCCAATCAATCAACCACACAGACTCACACAGCAGCTCTGAACCCCCAATTCAAACTAAACTCTGTAAACCATAATGTCTGCATTAAGACCTTGTTTGTATGATGAAGTGGTCATTATGATTCTACTATAGAAGTTGAAAAAAGTGTTAAGGGACAACCCTTAGTGGAACACAGTTGCTCTTTTCAACTTAATGCAGGAGGTGGAGTTGACATTCTCTTAGTGAAAGTTATTTGGTCTACTCTACTCTACTAGAAATGTATTCCTTTGTGGACTATTCAAATATAATTTACCTGTCACTTTTATTATTGTGTTATTGTTTGGTTCTTGATATGTTCCTTCAAGTTGACCTTTTTGAACTGAAAACGCTCTTCTCAAAAGTGTACTTAATTACTTTTTCCCCTTTCCTGTTACCCCTACAGACTGTAAACTTTTAACTGCCTTTCGATGAGTAATGCATTCCATTTATTATAGCACCATAGTTCATAATGATAATAACTCACCATCTGCATGTTAATTAGTTGCTATTTATGCTGGTTATGACTGCTGCAATGCCCCATGGGAGTCGTCTGCTCTACCCACCGCTGCTTATGAATTAGATTTCCACCACATTACATCTGCATATAATAGAACAATATCAAGCGGGAACATTAGGGTGAATGTTATATTATGTGATTAGAACGTTTTCATAAGTGATTGCGTCTGTGGCCAGGCTGATGTAATGACTGTGATTGAGTGACTGTGGTGGTCAGTAGGTAAGTTGGGGAACTGTGTGACAGAGTGATATGCCTGCAGACTCTAAAGGATGGATGAATGGGGGGTACACTCATACAGTATGGGGTTGTTGTAAGCAGAGATAGATGGGACTGTATGGGAGCGCCATGGGCGGAGGTGTTTCTTTGAGATTGTGGGGGGATCGGAATGGGAGCTTGTGGAGAAGGATCCCCGCCCCGAAGGAGTGAATACAGATTGTCCCTGCAGTTAACCAACCAACCTCACTTCCTCCATCCCTACCAACGTCCATGGGGACAGAGGCAACCATTCATCTATAAAGTCGAAATAGGGACAGAAATGGCTACTCCATTCTGCTCTGGTAGTGACAGGTGTTATGGTGCTATAGCATCCTGTCTGGCTGACCTTGAGTTATTCCCAATGCCATCTCTGAGGGTGAAGTGTGTTACCAAGGACAGGTTAACAGAGGTTCATTCTACAGGGAGTTTGTAAGGTGTTTGTTTACACCTCTGTTTAACCTTCAGTACAACGTTGGAGCCAGGTCCTACAATTACACAATAGGAATATAGCTTTTTGACAGTGCTAAGGGATATGAGGACAAGCTAAGTGAGAAGAGAGCAGATGGTGCACCCTTCTGAGTCAAATGCAGCATGTCTTTTAAAAAAGATGCTTCTTGTTCTCCTTCAGGGCAGTGCAGACTGCAGAATATGTAACTCTTTTTTAATAGACAGGGGTTGATTGGACACTAAACACTGTAGGGTGCCTTGCTGTAACTACAGGGGTCCAGTTTGGTCTGAACAGGGGCCGCATGTCTGTTTGGGGCTGCCCTGGCTATAGAGGAAATTACACATCGACCGAGCGGCCCTTTTTAAATAGCAGACAAACACTCCCTGAATTAGTGCTGGGTCACTGAGACGCCCCAAACTAGGTGAAAAATCTGTTGATGTGCCCTTGAGCAAGGCATTTAACTCCAATTGCTCCCGTAAATCGCTCTGGATTAGTTTTAGGAATGAGAGAGGGTTGCTCCTCAGAATCCAAATGTTGTGTCATGTTGTTGGCATCTGGGGTTGGATATTGAAGTTACTTGGGCCCCTCATGATGTGGTGTTTTGGGAATTAACTGGCAAATGCAAATGCTTGGATTCTTTAATCCTCGGGGTAATCCGCCCAGAGTGATATTGAAATGTAATCGTAATTTCTCTCCCTCTAAAGCTTTTAGGATCTATTTATTGCCCCAACAACAGGACGTAAACATCAATCTCCTATTAGGAACATATTGGCACTTATGGAGGGATATAAACTAGTCTTTAGCAAAATTGAACTGGGACCAGTTGGTACAGTTGAAGTCAGAAGTTTACATACACCTTAGTCAAAAAACATTTAAACACAGTCTTTCAGTCTTTCTTTCCTGACATTTAATCTTGGTAAAAATTCCCTGTCATAGGTCAGTTAGGATCAATAGAGAGAGTGATGTATTTCAGCTTTTATTTATTTCATCACATTCCCAGTGGGTCAGAAATTTACATACACTCAATTAGTATTTGGCCTTAAATTATTGAACTTGGGTCAAACATTTTGGGGTAGACTTCCACAAGCTTCCCACAATAAGTTGAGTGAATTTTGGCCTATTCCTCCTGACAGAGCTGGTGTAACTGAGTCAGGTTTGTAGGCCTCCTTGCTCGCACACGCTTTTTCAGTTCTGCCCACACATTTTCTATAGGATTGAGGTCAGCGCTTTGTGATGGCCACTCCAATACCTTGACATTGTTGTCCTTAAGCCATTTTGCCACAACTTTGGAAGTGTGCTTGGCATCATTATCCATTTGGAAGACCCATTTGTGACCAAGCTTTAACTTCCTGACAGATGTCTTGAGATGTTGCATCATTATATCCACATAATTTTTCTTTCTCATGATGCCATCTATTTTGTGAAGTGCACCAGTCCCTCCTGCAGCAAAGCACCCCCACAATGTGATGCTGCCACCCCGTGCTTCACGGTTGGGATGGTGTTCTTCGGCTTGCAAGCTTCCCCCTTTTTCCTCCAAACATAATGATGGTCATTATGGCCAAACAGTTTTATTTTTGTTTCATCAGAGCAGAGGACATTTCTCCAAAAAGTACGATCTTTGTCCCCATGTGCATTTGCAAACCGTAGTCTGGCACTTTAATGGCGGTTTTGGAGCAGTGGCTTCTTCCTTGCTGAGCGGCCTTTCAGGTTATGTCGATATCGGACTCATTTTACTGTGGATATAGAAACTTTTGTACCTGTTTCCTCCAGCATCTTCACAAGGTCCTTTGCTGTTGTTCTGGAATTGATTTGCACTTTTCGCACCAAAGTACTTTCATCTCTAGGAGACAGAACACATCTCCTTCCTGAGTGGTATGACGGCTGCGTGGTCCCATGGTGTTTATACTTGCGTACTATTATTTGTACAGATGAACGTGGTACCTTCAGGCATTTGGACATTTCTCCCAAGGATGAACCAGAGGTCTTGGCTGATTTCTTTTGATTTTCCTATGATGTCAAGCAAAGAGGCACTGAGTTTGAAGGTAAGCCTTGAAATACATCCACAGGTACACCTCCAATTGACTCAAAATGTCAATTAGGCTCTCAGAAGCTGCTAAAGCCATGACATCATTCTCTGGAATTTTCCAAGCTGTTTAAAGGCACAGTCAACTTAGTGTATGTCAACTTCTGACCCACTGGAACTGTGATACAGTGAATTATAAGTGAAATAATCTGTTTGTAAATAATTGTTGGGAAAATGACTTGTGTCATGCACAGAGTAGATGTCCTAACCGACTTGCCAAAACTATAGTTTGTTAACAAGAAATTTGTGGAGTGGTTGAAAAATGAGATTTAATGACTCCAAGCTAAGTGTTTGTAAACTCCCGACTTCTTGAGTCTTGATATATCTGAGTTAGTCTTGGACGGATGTTCTGATCTAAAGTCAAGCCTTATGGGTGTCTGGAAAGACAGGTAGCTAGCTATAAATGACAGCATAGCTGGCAAGTCGCATTCAAGGAACAGAATCACACACCAGTGACCCCTGTGACAAACACCAGATAGCCACACACACATACACGCGCACACACATACTGCTTGACTTTATTAATACCACCAGGCCTACATAGTGAATCCTGGACTGGCCCTAGTCCACAACCATCGTGACACGGCACAAATTCTGACATCCAGTACTGCCTTTGGTATTTCAGTCTGTACCTCCCTCGAGAGAGTGTGTGTGTGTATATTTGTGAGAGAGGAGAACACGGTTTCACAGCCAAGACAAGGAGAGGGAGATTGGGAGAGGGGAAAGGGACCCTGTTAGGTTATGGACCTGGAGGTACACCCAGTTTCCTTTATTTCTAGTGTTTCGATCCTCCATTTTGTTTTGAGGCTGACCTATCTTCTTATATGTGTCTACTTCTCTTCTTCCTCAGAATGGGCTCAACGCGTTGCACCTGGCAGCTAAGGAGGGCCACGTGGAGCTGGTCCAGGAGCTGCTGGAGAGAGGCTCAGCTGTGGACTCGGCCACCAAGGTGGGTTCCCTTACCGCACTACCGTATGTGGCGCTAGCACAGTGTGATAGAATCAAATTAGGAAGAGCTACAGCACATGAGCTACGTCCGTCCACGTACGCTGTAGGTAACTACTCATTTTATCCACAACTGGGTAAAGGCTTGTTAGGAGCTTGCATGCTGGTCAAGTGTTAAGATTATATTTCTCTTAGCTGCTTTGGACTTTTGGATTACAAATAAAGATAGCTAGAAATATCTTAATCAAATGAGTTGTCAAAAGAAAGTACTCCAAAGATCATGGACGATGACACATTTTGTTTTTCTTCCGTTGTGAAATCTGATGCGCTATTTTACACTGAAAAGCAATTGTGCTTTGGTTTGTTTTGGCTTGATGTTGTACTTTACAACGGAGGTAAAACATTTTAAACAACAGAAAAACGGGATGCATTTCTCTGAAAAGTCTGCTCGTTCAAGGTATCAGTCTCCAAAATAAGGGCCCTAAACGTGGTTCAAGTGTCACACACACGG
Source organism: Oncorhynchus tshawytscha (assembly GCF_018296145.1). NCBI lineage: Eukaryota > Metazoa > Chordata > Actinopteri > Salmoniformes > Salmonidae > Oncorhynchus > Oncorhynchus tshawytscha. The sequence continues at coordinate 29,927,648 of NC_056438.1, forward strand.
GGGTTAACCAGGTCAGTGTCGTCAAACAACTCTTGTCCTACATTAACCTGACTCTTAACCTTTCCAACAGTGAGATAACACAACCATACCCAGGGCAGACAGCCATATCCCTAACCAGCACCCAATGGACTGCACTGCAACCTATCGCCGTCACATGACTGTGCAGTCTAGCTTCAGAGCACTAGGGTGTAGCAGGCAGGAGAAGGGATACAGCTAGTTTCATTGAACACGGAGGCAGTTATGCCAAGCTGTGAACATGGAGAAGGTCTATTCCTTCTGAGCAGCATGTTTAGGGTGTCGTGTGACTTAATCGGTGATGGAGAGAATTAATTAAGAGAAAAAAATGATGAATAGGAGTGCCTGTAGACAATGAGATGGCGGTGATGACTGTGTGTGTGTGTGTGTCAAACATTTGATACTACTGTAATAGTAATACAATTTGTATGCCTTTTTGTCCAAGCTGAAATACAGGACAAAGTCATTTTTGTCATTTCTATTTATGTCAGAAATGACAGTTTATGTCATTACTGTATGTTATCCATCCTCTTTGTAAGACAGAGTTGAAAGTGAACCCCTTGTTTTGTGTATTGATTGACACAGTTCGAATTGTTCTCTATAATGGTGTAATATGTGTCTCTCTATGTTCTTCCATCCCAGAAAGGGAACACAGCCCTCCACATTGCCTCTCTGGCCGGACAGGCCGAGGTGGTGAAGATACTGGTGAAGCGCGGCGCAGAAATCAACTCTCAGTCTCAGGTAAGAGATTTGTATTTTACCTGTATTTACAGTGCCTTGCGAAAGTATTCGCCCCCCTTGAACTTTGCGATCTTTTGCCACATTTCAGGCTTCAAACATAAAAATATAAAACTGTATTGTTTTGTGAAGAATCAACAACAAGTGGGACACAATCATGAAGTGGAACGACATTTATTGGATATTTCAAACCTTTTTAACAAATCAAAAACTGAAAAATTGGGCGTGCAAAATTATTCAGCCCCTTTACTTTCAATGCAGCAAACTCTCTCCAGAAGTTCAGTGAGGATCTCTGAATGATCCAATGTTGACCTAAATGACTAATGATGATAAATACAATCCACCTGTGTGTAATCAAGTCTCCGTATAAATGCACCTGCACTGTGATAGTCTCAGAGGTCCGTTAAAAGCGCAGAGAGCATCATGAAGAACAAGGAACACACCAGGCAGGTCCGAGATACTGTTGTGAAGAAGTTTAAAGCCGGATTTGGAGACAAAAAGATTTCCCAAGCTTTAAACATCCCAAGGAGCACTATGCAAGCGATAATATTCAAATGGAAGGAGTATCAGACCACTGCAAATCTACCAAGACCTGGCTGTCCCTCTAAACTTTCAGCTCATACAAGGAGAAGACTGATCAGAGATGCAGCCAAGAGGCCCATGATCACTCTGGATGAACTGCAGAGATCTACAGCTGAGGTGGGAGACTCTGTCCATAGGACAACAATCAGTCGTATATTGCACAAATCTGGCCTTTATGGAAGAGTGGCAAGAAGAAAGCCATTTCTTAAAGATATCCATAAAAAGTGTTGTTGAAAGTTTGCCACAAGCCACCTGGGAGACACACCAAACATGTGGAAGAAGGTGCTCTGGTCAGATGAAACCAAAATGGAACTTTTTGGCAACAATGCAAAACGTTATGTTTGGCGTAAAAGCAACACAGCTCATCACCCTGAACACACCATCCCCACTGTCAAACATGGTGGTGGCAGCATCATGGTTTGGGCCTGCTTTTCTTCAGCAGGGACAGGGAAGATGGTTAAAATTGATGGGAAGATGGATGGAGCCAAATACAGGACCATTCTGGAAGAAAACCTGATGGAGTCTGCAAAAGACCTGAGACTGGGACGGAGATTTGTCTTCCAACAAGACAATGATCCAAAACATAAAGCAAAATCTACAATGGAATGGTTCAAAAATAAACATATCCAGGTGTTAGAATGGCCAAGTCAAAGTCCAGACCTGAATCCAATCGAGAATCTGTGGAAAGAACTGAAAACTGCTGTTCACAAATGCTCTCCATCCAACCTCACTGAGCTCGAGCTGTTTTGCAAGGAGGAATGGGAAAAAATTTCAGTCTCTCGATGTGCAAAACTGATAGAGACATACCCCAAGCGACTTACAGCTGTAATCGCAGTAAAAGGTGGCGCTACAAAGTATTAACTTAAGGGGGCTGAATAATTTTGCACGCCCAATTTTTCAGTTTTTGATTTGTTAAAAAAGTTTGAAATATCCAATAAATGTCGTTCCACTTCATGATTGTGTCCCACTTGTTGTTGATTCTTCACAAAAAAATACAGTTTTATATCGTTATGTTTGAAGCCTGGAATGTGGCAAAAGGTCGCAAAGTTCAAGGGGGCCGAATACTTTCGCAAGGCACTGTAACTAGGCAAGTCAGTTAAGAACACATTATTATATACAGTTATGACCTACCCCGGCCAAACCCCAACCCGGACGACGCTGGGCCAATTGTGTGCCACCCTATGGGACTCCCAATCAAGGCCGGTTGTGATACAGCCTGGAATCGAACCAGGGTCTGTAGTGATGCCTCTAGCACTGAGATGCAGTGCCTTAGCCCGTTGCACCACTCGGGAGCCCTCAACAGTAGCATGGCAGCAGCCATCTTGCTTTCATCTCCTTTCTCTAATGTTGTACTGTTGTGTCTCCAGAATGGCTTCACCCCTCTGTACATGGCTGCTCAGGAGAACCATATGGACGTGGTGCGTTACCTACTGGAGAATGGAGGTAACCAGAGCACCGCTACAGAGGTAGGGAGTGTGTATGTGTGTGTGTGTGTATCTTCGTACATGTTTTCAGCAAATGGTTTGAAGTTTTCAGTCTGTGTGAGGATGTGTGCGAACATTGTGTTTCACCAGGCATAGTCCTGACGAAATAAAGCTTGGTCTGTTTTATACCTCGTTGGTCTGTGGCTATGGATAACCTCCTACCTCCCCTCTCTCCTTCCCTCCACCAGGATGGCTTCACCCCACTGGCCATCGCGCTGCAGCAGGGCCACAACCAGGTGGTGTCTGTCCTGCTGGAGAACGACACCAAGGGCAAGGTGCGGCTGCCCGCCCTGCACATCGCCGCCCGCAAGGACGACACCAAGTCTGCCGCGCTGCTCCTCCAGAACGACCACAACGCCGACGTGCAGTCCAAGGTACGGCCGGAGGGAAGGGATTAAGGGTTAGAACGCGCATCGGCGTTATTGGGTTAGCATGTCTCTGTGGTGCTACGACCATGGGTTGTCAGTGGGTCAAGCCCGACGTGCAGTCCAAGGTACGGCCGGAGGGAAGGGATTAAGGGTTAGAACGCGCATCGGCGTTATTGGGTTAGCATGTCTCTGTGGTGCTACGACCATGGGTTGTCAGTGGGTCAAGCCCGACGTGCAGTAGGACTGCAAGGAAATAGAATACAGGGTACTTGTTCCAGTTTTGTTTGTCAGTGCTTTGTGGGGTATTTCTAGTATCAATATGAACAAGTTTCAATGAAAAAAGGGTGTAATGAGAGTGTGTCGACGTACATTAGCCCTTGTTCATCTGTCTCTGGTGTGTACCTGTAGCTGTCTCTCTCGGTCTGTCCATCGCTCTCTCTCCTTCTGTGTCTGTGCACCTGCCACTAGTTCATTGGTCCTGCCACTAACCGGGTCTCTCTCTCTCTTCCTGTCTTGTCTGTTTATCTGATCCACTCAACCCCCCTCCCCCCATCACTTTCAACCGCATCCCCGGTGTTTATGTGTAGCGCTGTCCACTGCATGGAGTGTGTGGAATATGCTATTGTCCGCAGGTCGTATTGTTGAATGTTGCAATTTGAGGGGTTGCATGCATCCTTGGGTTTCAGGAAACATGGGTTTTTAGGGGTGTGTCAGCGAGGGGTAAAGGGGATGGGCAGTGGTTAGAGTGAAGTGCAGGTTCTCTTATTTTGAAGGACAGTAGCCTATACGGAAATAATATTCCATAGTACACCAGGGCTATTCAATGAACTGTCCTCAAGGTTTTCACTGTAGCACTGCTGGGTTCTGCAGTTGGTTGAACAGTTATTGTCGTTGATTGGCCAGAGTCCACTCACGTCTGAATCAGTCCTTTTTGATTGATTGATTTGATTAGATTTTTGGGTCAAGCAAATTTCCACCGTTTAAAAACAAATGAAAGATACAAAGAACCCCAGAGGACAACACATGAAAGCATTTTAAACAGGTTTTTCTAATGTGGTCCTCGGTGTAGGACGATAACAGGAAACAGAATGAGTGAAAACCAGCAGTGCTGCTGTTGTCCACCAGGCATTGAACAGCCCTGCGCTGCAAACACTATGGCATACCAGTTATCATCGGTGTTGTCACTGAACATAACTTTGTCCTCGTGTCAGGCCTCATGTTAATGATATTACATAATATAATACAGTGTATGCCAGCGTTTCCCAAACCCGGTCCCCAGGAACCCGAGGGGTACACATTTAGTTTTTTTGCCCTAACACGACACAGCTGAATCAAATTTATGAAAGCTTGATGATTAGTTGATTATTTGAATCAGCTTTGTAGTGCTAGGGCAACAAAAACGAAACGTGTACCCCTCGGGTTCCCCCGGGGCCCGGGTTTGGGAAACCCTGGTGTGTGCCGACATGAAATGCTGTTTACGGCTGTTTCCATGAAGTACTCTTCACCATGACTCACCAGGGAGACCCAGAGGAGGGTGGATGAAGACTGCAGCATGAAAACACACTCTCACACACACTTACATGTAGACGTTAAACACAGAGCACTCTCACCAAATACCTCTGAAACCTGAATTACTTTGGCAATATCCACCGTCTCAAAAGCATACTTTAAAATGTGAAAAAGACTATAAATAGGACGGCTCTCTAGTGAGTTTGGCCTCATGGTACAACATGGCTGCCATACATCACTGGTGCGTGTGTTGTATTAGAGTCAGTACGGCCTATGTACAGTATACATGTATGTCTATGGACTTGCTACTCTCATTGTAAAACATCTCAAGGTCTTTGGATAAAAGATGTGATAAAGCATACGACGAGTTTATTTCCAAATACCTATATTTCATCAGAAATTGCTTATGTCACGTGTGTGTGTAAAATATTACTGTTCTCAGATTTTTTTGGATTCCCCTGATTTGAGACATATTTTTTTGTTGTTGTTTGCAAAATGCTAAATATCCGTTGTTTAGCCGTAGTGGAATGTTCGTATCCTGTATATTTGACCGTGATATGTGGTTCTCAGCTGCCCATCTTAACACGAATGCACTTACTGTAAGTCACTCTGGATAACAGCATTTGCTAAATGACTACAGATCTACAGATATCACATTGCTGTATTGATTTGTATTTGATTTTTTTTTTCCTGTTTTAATATTGATGTCACAAATGTATCATTTGTACAGTTCTTTATTAAAAATGTAGTTATTTGTTACATTTGACTGTGTAAAACCTGGCAGTACTTATATATCTGAAAGTGAGGCGGATATATAGCATTTTGCAATTTAAATTTTTTTTTTTTACATTGAACAACCCCATGATGTGATTATATAGTGAAAAAACACACCAGTCTCTTTCATCATTTCTTTAAACAATTAAAGCTCATTTCAGAAAATGTATATATGGCATTTTGGAATTAAACTCTTCATATACAGTCTAGCGATAAAGCTGTTTTTGAAGGGAATCATACCACTCTAGCTACGTTGCCCGTATTTCTTTGTACTGCACAGTCTACCCTGAACTTTGAGCATCTGTATGACTGAGTGTAAAATAACTAAGGTCTTTCCCTTCCTCATCTCTACTGCTTCAGATGATGGTCAATAGGACTACGGAGGTATAACCACTATGTCTAGCACTCAAACCTTCATCATAACCCCATCACTTTTATTGTTTGTCTTTGTGTCGTTTCAGCACTTTATTTCCCTTACTTCTATAGCATTGGATGGTGGAAATAGCCCCCGAGTCTTTCAGTCCTTCACAATCTCTTTATGTTTTTTTTTGTTATGTTAAGCATGCATGGTGATATCTCGAAAGGCCACCTCTCTCTAGTAGCTTTTTTCCGCACATCATGTGCCTTAGCAGTTTGTCTTTCAGTTTGAGAACTGTTATCGGCTCATTTATTTTACTTTGTGCATACTTTTGACATACTTTCGTTTTCATTGGTTGAGTTTCTGGAGTTGTATTGATGCTAACCCCAAGCTCAGAGAGTTGATTTATGGTCTTACTGATAATCTCATAATCACCTATACATTTCACACTAAGATGATATATAGATTTTACATAACGATGGATCATAATTTTTACAGTGTTAAAGGGATACGTCGGGATTTTGGCAATGAGGCCCTTTATCTACTTCCCCAGAGTCAGATGAACTCGTGGACACCATTTTTACGTCTCTGCGTGCAGTTTGAAGGAAGTTTCTCACTCGCGCTAGCACAATTGCTAACTAGCATTAGCGTAACGACTGGAAGTCATATTTATGCCTCTTCCAGTCATTGTGCTAACACTAGTTAGCATTGGCTCGCAAAACTACCTCTAACTTCCTTCTTACTGGAAAACAGAGACATAACAATGGTACCCACGAGTTCATCTGACTCTGGGGAAGTAGATAAAGCGCCTCATTGCCAAAATCCTGAAGTATCCCTTTAATGTTTATATATAGAATGTATATATGTTGTGTTGCTTGCCATTCATTTGTATTGTAGATGCACTATGAACTAAATTGATACTATTTGACAAAGCATAAAACAATGTTATTGATATGAGGTCGGAATTAACACATCTTTACAATTACAAAGGGCTTGAGATCAGATAAAGAAATAGTAATATTATAAGAAATATATCAATGCAAATATATGTACATTATTCGTGCAAACAAGCATGTGTTTATATAGTATAGTATACTACTGTAATGGCATGATAGAGCATCAATCAAAAAGTATCCAGGTGTTTTGCAGATAATTTTCTTGAAGAACAAAAGCACTATATAGCATGATGCATCCCGTCTATATTCATTTGCATCATTATCAACTTTAAATGTGTCATTTTGAATCATTGCGTAGTCACTACAGTTCTTCACACTTCTGTAAATAATGTTTTCACGTTAAATCGCCCCATTACTTTCAGAATGGAAAGGTAAGGCAAGAATTTCACAATACTCCAACCGCAACGGCTCTCTCTCTGATTTCTTATGATTCCTAACATGACAAAATGGCGTACAGTGACATAGTGCACTTTGGTGTTGATAAAAAAAAGAATACCGTCATGGTTTTTTGATTTGGTGTCTTTTTTCTCTGTCCTTTAACTGTATGGTTAACTAATACTGTGTGTCAATAGTTTGGTTGATATTAACAGTCTGTGTGAACTGTACGTCCACTTGTTTTTTAATTCCTTCATTTATTTCTTTATTTTTTAAGTAAATGGAGAAACTATGCAGTTGATTTGGTTCTGACTGTAGGATTACCAGTTGCATGGTAGTGATCTTTCTGCATGGTCTTTCTGAGTGTGTTTGTGTGTATGCCTACAGTACGTAATTTGCGTGTACGTGTGTAATTGAGTCATAATGTTCTGAAACTGAATTTTAAGATTTCTTTCCCTTCATCTCTTTGGTTTCCTCCCTCTTCTGAGTTTGGAGCGTTGCTCTTTCACATTTACTAATTTAAGTTTCTTTTTTCCCTTTGATGATGGTTAATGCGACTGCTGCATGCTGGGATAGTGGAGGTCAAGGGTCAGGGGTCAGGCTTTGGGGGTCATGAATGAGGCTAGTATCTAACCCACTGTCTCTCTCTTCCCTCCCTCTCGCTATGTTCACCCCTGTGTTACAGAGTGGATTCACGCCACTTCATATTGCTGCCCACTATGGAAACGTGAACGTGGCCACACTACTGCTAAATCGTGGGGCAGCTGTGGACTTTACAGCTAGGGTAGGTACCATAGCCCAGGCTGAAACTATTACAACAACCTTCTGATCTGCAGTCAGGTGCGCTATTGTTGTGCAGTGTTGGATTCTGGGTTAAACTTGGAACATTGCTATCCTAGAGACTGGTTTTTACATCAGAAGTTAATGGTTATCTGTAGGAGCCAGATGGCTTCGGAATGTTCTGGGTGGATGGGAGGAAGTCACAGGATTGCGATAGGGGATACGAAATTTCGGTTTATTACCCTATTACTTCTTCTTCCTGTCGAACCACAATAGATGAAAGGATTGGAGGGAAGGAGGAGGGCCTAAATTGGAGTATATATACTTGTGGTGGTAGAAACATGTTTTGTCTAATGCAGCTGTATTGATCCTCTGGGAAGAATAAACTTGGTTCACCTCTCTAGGGTATGTGGAATGCTAGCGTCCCACCTGGCCAACATCCAGTGAGATTGCAGAGTTCCAAATTCAAATACAGAAATACTCATTATAAAAATTCAGAAAAGAGACAACTATTTTACATAGGTTTAAAGATGAACTTCTTGTGAATCCAACCACCGTGTCGCATACCTTACAATTATTTGAGAACATAGCCCAGCAGACAAATCATTACAAACAGTAACCAGCCAAGTAGAAGAGTTACACAAGTCAGAAATAGAGATAAAATTAATCACTTACCTTTAATGTTCTTCATATGTTTGCACTCAAAAGACTTTTCAATAAATGTTCATTTTGTTCGATAAAGTCTCTCTTTATATCCAAAAAACACAGTTTTGTTTGCGCGTTTTCTTCAGTAATCCACAGGCTCAAACGCAGTCACAACAGGCAGACAAACAATATAAATTGTATCCGTAAAGTTCATAGAAACATGTCAAACGATGTTTATATTCAACCCTCAGGTTGTTTTTAGCCTAAACAATCAATAATATTTCAACCGGACAATAACGTCGTCAATATAAAAGGTAAACAAGAAAGGCACTTTCTCGGTCGTGCGCATGAAAAAGCTCTGTGACACGGCAGGGTCCACTCATTCAGACTGCTCTTACTCCCTCATTTTCAGAATACAAGCCTGAAACAATTTCTAAAGACTGTTGACATCTGGTGGAAGGCATAGGAACTGCAATTTGAGTCCTAAGTCAATGGATACTGTAATGGCATTGAATAGAAAACTACAACAACAACAAAAAATTCCTACTTCCTGAATGGATTTTTCTCAGGTTTTCACCTGCCAAATCAGTTCTGTTATACTCACAGACAGTTTTGGAAACTTTAGTGTTTTCTATCCAAATCTACTAATTATATGCATATCCTATCTTCTGGGCCTGAGTAGAAGGCAGTTTAATTTGGGCATGCTTTTCATCCAAAATTCAAAATGCTGCCCCCTACCATAGAGCAGTTAAGCTTTCATAATGTCCGTAGAGGTTTTTACTCTGAGAATTAGAACCTAACAGCAGCGAGGTCTTGGGATCCATCACGATACCCTCCTTTGTGTTCTTTCTTTTACTGGAAATAGTGCAAAGATTGTAGGTTATAGGAAGGGCTGCCCACACACACTGTGCCAACACAGCACTGAGTCCAAGAACCATAAAACACAGGAGACTTTAGAGCCCATACCCGCACACACACACACACACACACACACATTTTAAGCGAGTAGAGTGAAATGCCCTTTAGGAACCCACAGTCAGCGATTGGGTTGCTTTCTAGGACAATGATTCCCTCCGCCTCAGCACTTCCCTTTTCTCTGAATCCTCATGTCCATCTGTGTGGTCCCCATCAGCCACTCAGACAGAGAGAGGAATGAGTCTTAGGAGAATGCCAGTCCTTTTCTTGAAAACAGAACTCAAGGCGAGAGATGGAGAGAGTTGCCTGGCCAAGCTGAAAGATTACTTGAAGGTCACAGACTCAATGCAGTCCTGTTCTGACTGAGCCCTTAGTGTCGACAACTTAAGCACAAATCTCCTAACTCAGCAAGGGACTCCACAGTCAGAAACCGTACCTTTTATTTGCAGAAAGGTAACACTCAAAACCACTGTAATTTCTGCTGTGTCATACTTTCTCAGGCACTTTTTCCAGTCACAGTCAACATAACAAGCTGTGTGTCCTGCAGTGCTCTGGACCAGGCTGAGGAAAAAATGCTCAGCTTTCACATTGTCAGGATTTCACAGAAATCAGAGGAGTGGCCGAACGCCAACATAACATGACACATCCTAACAGAAAGAATGAACAGGAGCCATTCATCAGCAGTTCCATTCAATTCAAGCTCTGTTGTCCCAGCAAGGAAATTCATTGAGGTATATTAGAAAGCATGACATCAGTCACCAGACGCCTTGTCCTGAACTACCCCCACTGTCTGTGGAACAACATTGCACGTAATAGAAACTGGTCAAAAGTGGTGCACTGTGTAGGGAATAGGGTGCCATTTGGTCCGCTGACTAGGTTATAACACAGCTCTGTTATTGCCACAGACGGGTCAGTGTGGGTCCGGGTATCAATTATCACGATTATAACTCTATTATTCTAGTAAAGCAGTCTGTCTAATCAGGAAAACATCTGTACCCGGCTGGCAGATTTGATCAAATAATTTAGCCCTGCGTGTGTTTACTAGTAAACAAGCTCCACAACAACAACAACAATAATGCCATAGAAAGCCCTAACCTAAGAAAACCCTAACCTAAGAGATCCCTAACCTAAGAGATCCCTAACCTGAGAAAACCCTAACCTAAGAAATCCTTAACCTAAGAGAACCTTAACCTAAGAAAAGGCTAACCTAAGATTTGAGGTAAACAGGGGATACTGTATGTAGCAACATTACTCGTAATAGAAACGGTATATTGGCCTTGTAACAGCACATGTGTATACAGTAGGATAGATAGTTATATACCATTAGTTCATTGGTTTATTTCGTTTTAAATGTGTCTTCCATTGTGTTCTATGTATTTCAGAATGGGATCACGCCCCTCCACGTGGCCTCTAAGCGTGGCAACGCTAACATGGTGCGCCTCCTACTGGACAGGGGGTCTCAGATCGACGCCAAGACTAGAGTGAGTCCACACAAACACACATACTCATACATACAGTACACACACACACACACACACACACCGTTTGACCCCCTCACTGTACACAAGTGTGTGACGCAGTGTCCTTTCTACCAAACTGTCATCATTGTCCAGTGGCAGTGCTGCAGTCACTTTCCACCAGACTCAGCCGTGTATATCTCCTTCAACTGCAGCAATGTATCATCGTCTCATCCACAGCCAGTGGTGACGCATTGGGTCACTGTGTGCTATGTGTGTGTGTGCCTGTGTGTGTGTGTGTGTGTGTGGGCCTGTGTGTGTGTGTGTGTGTGTGTTTTAAGTTGATGTACTCTATAAGTAGGTGTACTCACTGTTCATATTGTATGTAGGTGTGGGTGTGTTGATAAGTGTGAGATAGGGAGTGTGTGTGTACTGCATAGCTGTTGGATGTGTGTGTGAGTGAGAGCTGCAGCACTATGTATTTACGGCTAGCTCACTAGAGAACAACTTGTTGAGTCTAAAAGCCCTCCATTTTGACACGCTGTTATTCTTGTGTCCTTGGCCGTTTTGCTGCTCAATCAGCTTACTGCATTAACTTAGGGAAAAAAAATCCCTTCTGACGCAACCACTCTCCCTGCTCTCTCAAATCACTCCGTTACCATACCTCCCTCCTCCCTGAGCCTGACAATCTATCCCTCTTTCATAACAGAAAACATCCTGTTTTTAGTTACGCGGTAGATGTTTATGCGTCCATTGCCAAGGTATTGCATCCTAATATCCTTCTAAAGAGTTAAACGAAACATCGTATAAATAAAGATGATGTGATTAGACCCTAACGTAACGAAAACGTCCACTCGGCGTTAGATAATGGTACAGTTCCTGGTTAGGGCAGGACAGTGCCTGTTTAGACTGTTACCATTCTATTAGCTGTGTGTTATATCCATATCATTTGTATTGTCCAGAGTTAATGTTGATATAATATAATATAGGTGGCTACGTCTCAATTCTGCAATGGCACCCTATTCCCTATATAAGTGCACTACTTGTGACCAGTGGCCGATAGTGCACAATTTATTTATATTTTTTTACCAGAACCCTATGTAGGGAAATAGGGTGCCATTTGGTACGCTGACTAGGTTATAACACAGCTCTGCTATTGCCACAGACGGGTCAGTGTGGGTCCGGGTATCAGTTATCACGATTATAACTCTATTAGTCTAGTAAAGCAGTCTGTCTAATCAGGAAAACATCTGTACCGGCTGGCAGATTTGATAAAAATAATAAAGCCCTGCGTGTGTTTAGTGGGAAACGAGCTCCACAACAACAACACGAAGTGCCCTAGAAAACCCTGACAGCGGGGCCATCCTTATGTTTTCTTTGTGCAGTTTATTACACAAGCAGAGTTACTGTATTTTTTGTTTTGTCTGTGTCAGTTTGATCTCTGCTGTGTGTGTGTGTGTGTGTGTGTGTGTGTGTGTGTGTGTGTGTGTGTGTGTGTGTGTGTGTGTGTGTGTGTGTGTGTGTGTGTGTGTGTGTGTGTGTGTGTGTGTGTGTGTGTGTGTGTGTGTGCCTCCGTCCATGTGCGTGTGTCCCTGCCTTTATGCACAGAGAGTGGTGAGGTTAACATGCCACTGAAGCAAAGGTCAAGGAAATCTCAGCCGCCATGTTTCAATACGTGTCTCTACAAGCAACTGTATGCGTCCATTGTTTGACACGGGAATTTGAACTTAACAAAGCCTTTCGTCCACTGATAATCAATGTACTCAAATACTCAGGGGTCATAGCCACAGATAATCTCCCAAAAAATCACACACAACAAAAAAAAAATCGCAAAAAATAAATACAAAATATAAATACTGTAATAAATACTATAAATACTGTAATAAATACTATAAATACTGTTTATTCATGCGAGATTGGGGGTCGTTTTGTGAGTGTGTGCGTGTTCATGTGTTATGGGGTTATTAGTGTATAAATGTGTGTGTGTGTGTGTGTGTGTGTGTGTGTATTTGACCATCTGTGTGTGTGTTCTCTGCAGGATGGCCTCACACCTCTACATTGCGCGGCCAGGAGTGGACATGACCCTGCAGTGGAGCTACTGCTGGAGAGAGGAGCACCCATGCTGGCCAGGACCAAGGTACACACACACACACACACTCATAACACACACACTCATAACATCCAGTCCCCCATGGTTATATCCGCGGGTTGAATAAATAGAAAACAATGCATTAAAAAAGTATCATTCTTGTGTAATTCATATCCATAGGCTACATGTAGGTTTTTCTTTCATCATTTTGATCTGCCTTTAGTTCGTAGCCTAAGCCTAAACCTAAGCAGAAACAGTTCATGTCGATCCACTGAGGCAAAAAAAAAGGACAATGTCAGAGTTGAATTCAATAAGAGAAGAACTGTGAATGAATAGAAGGAGGGCCAGAACAGTATTCTAATGTTTGGGAAAAGATTTGCTGAAGTGTTAAAAGAGGATGATACTACGTTATGTGTTATGATTGTGAGGCGATATACAAATTTGACAGACAACAAGACGGGGACTTCAAAATGGTACGTCAAGGGAACTGTACTATTCAGATGGGTTATATGGACTAGTAACCTAACTGAAGTCTGGACAGTGGCTGTAGGTCTATAACCTCTCACTGAGCCGTATATCATTTTAACTCCTCCAGAGTTAAGCATTTCTTGCAGTAAAATTATACATAAAATGTACATTTTTACCCCGGGGACAGGAGTGGCGAAATATGATTGATTTCTTTCAGCATCTTGAGAGAAAATAATGACTGAATTAACCATCTGTAAAGGTGGTGGTGCTCTCTTTATCAGCATCATTAAAGCTGATAGTATTTCAACCACATTAAATATGCATCGTAGTCGAACTGAACTCTTATCAAAAACATGTTAGGTTGTTTTAACAGCTTTTCATTTCCTTAAAATCGGTCAAACTGATGTAATTTGGAAATGTTTCACTGAAAACCTTTCCCATTTATTTTTTGTTATTGCATTTGCTCCCCGGTCCCTAAAAGTTTTTGCTGCGCGGGCCTCCGATTTTCACTTTATCACTTCTAGTCGGGCGGTTGCGGATGGGTTATTAGCAATTATGGGCGGGTGCGGATGAACAAACAGCTGACCCATGTATCACTAACACACACCCTCTCTCTGACCATCTTCTCTATCTCTCTCTCTCTTTCTCTCTCTCTGTAGAACGGTCTGTCTCCTCTCCACATGTCAGCTCAAGGCGACCATGTTGAGTGCGTCAAGCACCTGCTGCAGCACAAGGCGCCCGTTGATGATGTCACACTGGACTACCTGACAGCGCTGCACGTCGCCGCCCACTGCGGTCACTACAGAGTCACCAAGCTGCTGCTGGACAAGAGGGCAAACCCCAACGCTAGAGCACTGGTAATACTCACACTCCTATTACCACTAATACAATGACTTCCAATACTCTAGGCCTCTATAAGCTATGTATACAAAAGTATGTGGACACCCCTTCAAATGAGTGGATTCGGCTATCTGACAGGTGTATAAAATCGAACACACAGCCATGCAATCTCTATAGACAAACATTGCCGGTAGAATGGTCTTTACTGAAGAGCTCAGTGACTTTCAACGTGGCACCTTCATAGGATGCCACCTTTCCAACAAGTCAGTTCATCACATTTGTGTCCTGCTAGAGCTTCCCCGGTCAGCTGTAAGTGCTGTTAATGTTAAGAGGGAACGTCTAGGAGCAACAACGGCTCCGCCGCGAAGTGGTAGGCCACACAAGCTCACAGAATGGAAACGCAGAGTGCTGAAGTGCTACAGTTAGGCCCTAGCTTAGGCTACGAACTAACGGCAGATAAAAACCATCTGTCCTCGGTTGCAACACTCACTACCGAGTTCCAAACTGACTCTGGATGCAGTGTGTGCACAAGAACTGTTCGTTGGGAGCATCATGAAATGGGGTTTCCATGGCCGAGCAGCCGCACACAAGTCTAAGATCACCATGATCAAGGCCAAGCGTCGGCTGGAGTGGTGTAAAGCTCGCCGCCATTGGAGTCTGCATCAGTGGAAATGCGTTCTCTGGAGTGATGAAACATACTTCACCATCTGGCAGTCCGACAGATAAATCTGGGTTTGGCAGATGCCAGAGGGACGCTACCTGCCCCAATGCATAGTGCCAACTGAAAAGTTTGGCGGAGTAGGAATAATGGTCTGAGGTTGTTGTTCATGGTTCAGGCTAGGCCCTTTAGTTCCTGTGAAGTGAAATCTTAATGCTACAGCATACAATCACATTCTACACGATTCTGTGCTTCCAGCTTTGTGGTAACAGTTTGGGGAAGGCCCTTTCCTGTTTCAGCATGACAATGCCCTGTGCACAAAGCGAGGTCCATACAGAAATGGTTTGCCGAGAACAGTGTGGAAGAACTTGACTGGTCTGCACAGAGCCCTGACCTCAACCCCATCGAACACCTTTGGGATTGAATTGGAACACCATCTGCGAGCCAGGCCTAATCATCCAACATCTGTGCCCAACCTCACTAATGTGTCTTGTGGCTGAATGGAAGCAGGTCCCCTCAACAATGTTCCAACATCTAGTAGAAAGCCTTCCCAGAAAGAGTGGAGACTTTTATACAAGAAACTCCATATTCATGCCCATGATTTTGGAATGAGTTATTAGACGAGCAGGTGTCCACATACTTTTGGCCATGTGTTGTATGTGTGGTGGCTGTTTTGCCGATTCTGTCTCAGAGACAGAACTTGGTGAAACAAAGTTTCGAGTGAAAATAAGATGGCCTCTCCTATCTGTCTCAACCATGTCAACAATGTCCCTACATGTATATGCCACCTGTACTGTAGGTGTGTTTCATTCATTCTGTGTCTGGGGTGTGTGTCTGTCAGAATGGCTTCACCCCGCTGCACATTGCCTGTAAGAAGAATAGAGTGAAGGTGATGGAGCTGCTGGTCAAGTATGGAGCTTTCATCCAGGCCATCACAGAGGTAGGACACTAGCCTTCAAAATGTGAACAGTTACATCCTAATACACAATTACACGTGTACTATTAGATAATGCACAAATTAGCCTCCGCAATATACACAGGAATGCAACCCCACACCGCTTAAACCTTCAATACGGTGGACTTAAAGGTAGACTGACGTTGCCACGAGCAGCAAGACCTTGCTCTCACACTGCCACGCACAGTATCTGCGCATGTGCACGGGTTCGCTTCGCCCTGTTGTAACGCGGTCGCCAGGGCACCGGAACAGCGGAGAAGTTGAGCCTTGCCCTTCAATGCTCTTAGTTGTTGTGGAAATTGACCCACTATGCTGTTTACATTCTGCATCTACGTCATATCGCTGAGTCTACCTTTAATATAACATCTGCCCATTTATACATTAGACTTGGTTACACTAGTCTCATCAGCTAATATGTTTTGACCAGACCTGCCTTCAAACAAATAAGCAGTGCAGAATGTATGCAAAGATGAAACGTTCCCTGATTTGATCTCTCTCCGTTGCCCTCTTCCTTTCTCTCTTTAAGTCTGGCCTGACTCCCATCCACGTTGCAGCCTTCATGGGTCACCTCAACATTGTCCTGCTGCTGCTACAGAACGGCGCCTCGCCGGACGTCTGCAACATTGTGAGTGACGGGGGACGGGGGTCGGGGGTCACTGTTTGTTTTACGCTGTCGCCGGTGTGCGTCTTTCCACGCTGCCATTGGCGCGTTTGTCTGCGTTTCTGCTGACTCGTACGTGTGTGTTGTGTGCAGCGCGGGGAGACGGCCCTACACATGGCAGCCAGGGCAGGACAGGTGGAGGCGGTTCGCTGCCTGCTGAGGAACGGCGCCCTGGTGGACGCCAGAGCCAGGGTAACACATTTAACAGCGCCATTTACCATACAGTATTAGGCTGTTATCATCCGTGTTGAACTCTTCAAAGAAACCATCCTAAAAGTACCAGTTGCGTCCACAAAAACACAATTAAACAGGGCTGTAAAATTAAATGTTGCAGCACTTGAACTCTGCCCATTCATTTTATGTACTGTACTGTCAAAGTCACATCACCCATAACCTCCATCTCTAATAAAACTCATTCTCTGCCCACTATAACCTCCATGTCTCTACCCCTGCAGGAGGACCAGACTCCCCTCCACATCGCGTCTCGCCTGGGGAAGACTGAGATAGTTCAGCTGCTACTGCAGCATATGGCCCACCCTGACGCCTCCACGACTAACGGATACACACCCTTACACATCTCAGCCAGGGAGGGACAGGTGGACGTGGCTTCAGTGCTGCTGGAGGCGGGCGCCTCACACTCGCTGGCTACCAAGGTAGGTGGTGAGCACAACACACTCACACACGCCTACATTTCACCTGCCTACGCTCAAACACACATGCTCACATGCACAACACACACTTGTACATCTTGGTGCTATTTTCGTGGGGATTGTTTTTTAAACGGATGAAATATACTCCCTCATTTCCTTGTGGATTTATATGAAATATCTATTGATTCACTGTATGGCATGTCTCACAGGCGCCCACTATGGGGGCCACTGTCAGTATGAACTTCTTTAATCTGGTTTAATCAATGAAGGGTTAATGATGCTTTGGAGAACATCTGGGCCCTTCTCCTAAATTTTGCAAGAGGACATTGATGTTGTCATTGAATGATATTCAATGTGCATTGACGCAGCAACATATCAGTGCTAATTTATTCATATGCTCTGGGCTCTGAATAAAAGCAGTAAAATCCAACTCTCATGATGGAGGTGCTCTCTCTTTCTTTCTCTCTTTCTTTCTCTCTCTCTCTCCCTTCCCCCTCTTCTCCTTGTCTCGTGGGGGGAAATGGGTGAGGCACTGTTAGCGTGACAAAGAGGACAGCGGATGCTCATTGAACATCGTCCTAGCCTTGGCATGCCCCTCTCTGCCTCTGTCCCCAATCACGTATATTTCATCTATTGGATCACATTTTATAAATTCTAATCTTTATCTCCTGTTTTTCAAGAGCCTCAAACATTACCGTCATTAGCGCCTCTCATTCTCTTCTCATCGACACATTGTGTCTACTCGGATGTGCATTACATCAGAAATGAACCAGAGTTACACAGACAAAGGATTCCCTCCCTTCATGGGCTGGGTCATAAACAATGTGGTCATGTGACATGGGAGAGCACCGTTGTCCTATCACAACAGCCCTGGCCTCCTGTCAATGTGACAATGGCTAAAGAGCACCACCTGGTGGCTACATTGGGACTAGTTATTACTTGTAAGAGGGAGATGCATGTTTTGCGCTGCACATTGGATTTTGGGTATTAACTACGATTGCATCAGCAGTGTGGGTGTAGAGAGAATGGTTCTTATTGTGCATCTTATTAAATTGCGTTACGTTTGGTTCACATACATCATTTAGTTGGACATTCATTTTAGACCCATTTGGAAATGAGGCTGTTATGAAATTATTGCTATTTTACATATTTCATGAGCATTGCGCATTTCTGAAGATCTAGTTAGTGCTTGTAACAATCATTATTAAATGGTCATCTGTATGTTGTCTCCATACAGAAAGGATTCACTCCGCTGCATGTGGCGTCCAAGTACGGAAGCCTGGATGTGACCAAACTTCTCCTGCAGAAAAGAGCCCCTCCCGATTCTGCTGGGAAGGTAAGCATCATTACCATAACTCAAACCCTAAATCATAGTATAGCTCTACATGTTATAGAGGGAAAATATAACCACACAAAAAAGTACATTTCTCACCAGGTGTGTTATATTTCCATGATTTCGATTCAGATAATTCACTGACCTTGGACTGTTATGGGATATAGACTATTCTTTATCAAAGCTTTATCTGGCAAAATATATTTTTTAAATTCTGTTCGTATTTCTGTGTTGAGGCTATGTTGTCAGCGAGACTACCGGTGAGCATAGTTTGACCAAATCAACTTTCCATTTGATTAACTACTGTTTTTTCCTCTACTTTTAGGAAAGACATAACATATATAATTTTTCTTATTATTCTTTTTGAATAAGGACCCGCCCAGTGAGCCTCCTGCTGCTTGCTCTTTAATAGAAGTCTAATTCTCAATAACATGCTGTAATAGTACCCCGGTAACACAGCTCATCATATGTGTGTGTGTGTTGACTAGCTAGCATTAATAGCTGCTTGCTCTGCTAACCAGCCTGGTTTAATCCAATACAGAATGGCCTCACGCCTCTCCATGTCGCTGCGCATTACGATAACCAGAAGGTGGCGCTCCTGCTTTTGGACAAAGGGGCCTCGCCCCACGCCACGGCCAAGGTGAGACCTCCCGTCACTCAGACCCCCCTACCCCCCACCCCCGGTCACTGTCCTCACAGGTGGGAGGACAGACGTCGGCCGGCCTTGGGGTGGACGGTCGAATGTCATTTTGAAGCTGTGTGTGTGCGTGTGTGTACGTGTGTGGACATCTTTTGGGGTATCTGTACAACTGAATTGATGTACTCTCGACCTCCCTCTCTCCTCCAGAATGGCTACACTCCCCTCCACATTGCGGCGAAGAAGAACCAGATGGACATAGCGGTGGTGCTGCTGCAGTACGGGGCCGAGACCAACATCCTGACCAAGCAGGGGGTCACCCCCCTACACCTGGCCTCACAGGAGGGACACGCTGACATGGCCGCCCTGCTCATGGAGAAGGGGACTCAAGTCAACGTCCCCACCAAGGTAGGCCTACCTCTTCCCATCCCTCTCGGTTTTAAACTGCTTATGTCACGCGGCCGCGGGCCTGAACTTGTTTACATACCCTACATTACTCATCTCATATGTATATACTGTACTCAATACCATCTACTGCATCTTGCCTATGCCGTTCTGTACCATCACTCATTCATATCTTTATGTACATATTCTTTATCCCTTTACACTTGTGTGTATAAGGTAGTAGTTTTGGAATTGTTAGGTTAGATTACTTGTTGGTTATTACTGCATTGTCGGAACTAGAAGCACAAGCATTTCGCTACACTCGCATTAACATCTGCTAACCATGTGTATGTGACAAATAAAATTGATTTGATTTGAACCCACTCCTCAACGACCCACACTTTAAAACTAAGATGTTAAAATTGTGCATAGGCCTTCGTACTCCAGTCACAGACACTTTTCTGAGACGTGGTGTCTCACTGCTTCTGAGGGGTTCAAAATGAACAGGGCCTCTGATGTCAGTCTCTCATTCCTTTCAAGTCTACCTTTTAAAGTACCCCAGTGAATAGAGTTACACGCACAGGAAAGGCTTAATCCTATCAGGTGTCGTTAGCTTGGACTATATTGGATTCATCGATATCTTTGTGACATTTTGCAAGGAAATAGGAGTTACACACACAGCTCTCAAGCTAGTATCCAGCCTTCGGTTCTGATTTCAGAGCTGTAGCGTGGCATGTGTGAATGTAGCAGGAATGAATTTGAGAGAAGGGGAGAGTGTAGTTTCACGGCTATTTTAGGAAGAGTGTGAGACTGCTTGTGCCCTGAGCTGTTTAGGGCCGAGTCAGAGAGCGGGAGGTGGGAGGTTGAAAAACCTCCGTGACGACCATGGATGTCTGCCCACACGTGTCACACCGAAGGCCCTGCCTGCGGGCATGCATGCCCCTACACACACTTACACACTTATTCCCATCAACTGTACCAAACAGAGCGATCAATGGGTCTGGGGCTAGAACTCTATCAAAGGCTCTAGATAAGTCATCAAAAATGAGAGCCCAGTAAGCACGTAACTTAGGACATGTCCAGAATAAGTGGGTCAACGTCCCCTCAATCTGCTTGCACCTCTCACACAGTGGTGAGGTGTCCGGGAATATTTTATGCAGTTTTACTTTTGAGTAATGTAACCTGTGTATCACCTTCAACTGTACAAGGTTGTGTCTGGCATTCACTGAACTGTGGTTTATAGTCCTGAGAGCTTCTACCCAGTCCTCATCTGAGATTTCTGACCCAAGTTCTTGTTCCCAAGCCCTTTTAATAGTGTCTGTGGATACCTCTATGTGGGCCTGTAGCACATCATACAGTCTAGAGACCGACCCTTTTTGAGTGGGGTTTGACAAGGATCAAGCTAATGTAGGACTATTTGGCTTAATGCCATACTGTGGGATATGTGTCCTTACGAAATTCCTGATTTGGAGGTATCTGAAAAAATGTGTTGTTGGCATGTTGATCTTTCCCTGTAATTGTTGAAATGAAGCTAACAGACCATCTATGTATAGATTACCAATTGTTGTGACCCCTTCTCCCTCCACTGTGAAAACACCACATCATCCAATGCAGGGTGGAAAGCATGATTCAGGAAAATTGGGCTGTCTATGTAAACAGTGGGTATGTTAAGAAAATACCTCATCTGTTTCCAGATCCTAGGCGTATGACAAATGACTGGATTAGAGTCATAAGTGTCTTTTTTCACATATGATAGGCTCGTACACTCTTAGAAAAAAGGGTTCTTCGGCTGTCCACATAGGATAACCTCGCCTGTCACTCAAAAACTCCTCCCTTTTTGGTTCCAGGTAGAACCCTTTTTGTTTCCGGGTAGAACCATTTTGGGTTCCATATAGAATCCCCTGTGGAGAGGGTTCTACATGGAAGCCAAAACAGTTCTACTTGGAACCAAAAGGGTTCTACCTGGAACCAAAACGGTTCTCCTATGGATTCTAGATAGCACCTTTTTTTTCTAAGTGTGTAGGCATGCACATACTATAAATACATACGCATATGAATACAGTTCATGCAAACAATTGCATGTACACACATGCGTGCACACACACGCACTTTTACAGTCCCCCACCCACCCGCCCACACACTTTGTCTTTTAAATTTAGAGCAGGATAGCAAGGCCACAGGGCTTCGTCTCCAACCAAGCAGAAACCCAGATATATTCCTCCTTTAAACTTTTTACAAACCACTCAGTCTTCACCCAGCTCCATCAGTCAACCCCAGACAGACCTCCCACTGGGCACACGCTGGTTGAATCAACGTTGTTTCCATTTCATTTCAATGGAAGGACGTTGAACCAATGTGGAATAGACGTCGAATTGACGTGGATGAAGATATATCACTGCTTTCCATGACCTTGTCTGCCTTGTCTCCTGGGTGCAAGAACATGCACTCTGCATGAGAAGACCCTAAATACCCAGTCACATCTTCTCCCCCCCCCTGTCAACACATTATTTCCTGTCCTGTAAAAGTCGCATGTCACTCAAAAACCTCCTCCTTTAATATTTAGGGGAAACCACATGACCTGCCCAGGTGAAACTACTGTCCATAGGTACACAGTAGGCTGATTCATTCATGGAGAGAGGTGGTGAGTAACAAACACATTGTTGTTTGTGTTCCTTCAGAGTGGCCTCACCCCACTCCATCTGGCTGCCCAGGAGGACAAGGTGGCTGTGGGTGAGATACTGGCTAAACATGGAGCCAACCTGGACCAGCAAACTAAGGTATGGCCTATATTCATTTCATTTGAGCATTGACTGACAATTGTACTGAAATACTGATAATATACAGTATGTCTCCCATATACTGTACTTCAATATGCTAATGAATATCTGTTTCTCTTTTCATGATGTTCGTAGTAGATGTTTTGATACTATGATTGACCATTATCGTTCCAGTTGGGTTACACTCCTCTGATCGTAGCGTGTCACTATGGCAATGCCAAGATGGTCAACTTCCTCTTACAGAATGGTGCTAGTGTCAATGCCAAAACCAAGGTAACACACCATGCACAAAACTACCACAGTACACTCTTAGGAAAGGGTTTCAAAAAGGGTTCTTCGACTGTCCCAATAGGAGAACCTGTTTTGGTATCAAGTAGAAACCTTTTTGAGTTCCATGTAGAACCCTCTGTGGGAAAAACTATTTTAGGTTCTAGATAGCACCTTTTTTTTAAAGAGATACTTCTGAATTTTGAGAATGAGGCCCTTTATACAGTATACTTCCCCAGTCAGATTTCTATGCCTCTGTGTGCAGGTTGAACGAAGTTGCTAACTAGCGCTAGTGCAATGATTGGAAGTCAATGGTAACTGCTAGCATGCTAGTAGATACCATAGACTTCCAGTCATTATGCTAACTCTAGTTAGCATTGGCTCGCAAAACTACCTCTGACTTCCTTCATACTGGAAAACAGAGACATAACATTGGTATCCACGAGTTCATCTGACTGGGGAAGTAGATAAAGGACCTCCTACGTAAATTCCCAAAGTTTCCCTTTAACTGTGTTATGAATGTTCAATAATGCATTATTTCCTTTGACAGAAAAGATCAAATGCTATCGTAAGGGTTCATACATAATTTCTAAAATGTTCAGGCCTTGCCAGACAGTCATTACTCTGTTTGACATTCTCTTCTCAGAATGGATACACTCCCCTCCACCAAGCAGCACAGCAAGGAAACACACACATCATCAATCTACTGCTGCAGAATGGAGCTAAGCCCAACAACATCACTGCGGTGTGTGGACTAGCTTCTGAACACACACACACTCTCACACACACACACACACACACACACACACACACATTCACACACACATTCACACACACACAAACACACACGCATGCACAAGCACACATGCACACAGGCACTAACACACACACACTTATGTCTTTCTCCCATCCTCTAGAATGGTAACACAGCTCTGGCCATCGCCCGGCGACTTGGCTACATCTCGGTGGTGGACACACTCAAGGTTGTCACCGAGGAGATCATTACCTCGACAACCGTGAGTCACACAACTATCACACAACTATCTCACACCACTATCCCTAAAATAAACAATTCACACATGATTTCGCCTATAAAGTTGGAATGATCTTATTTTGTTCATGTTGTTTAGACGGTGACAGAGAAACACAAGTTGAACGTCCCTGAGACTATGACTGAAGTCCTAGATGTCTCTGATGAGGAGGGTGAGTTTGCCACTTGATCCAGTCAGTAGGCTACTGTATATGACCACAACCATGTATAGAGACGGTCATTCTAAACCTCAGTCCATTTATGTTTGCCCTACAAGAACTTCAGCTAACCCGACTTCATGTTAAAATCCTGCCCCAGTTTTCTGTAGACACTGATTGACTAATAGGCTATCTCAGTAAGCCTTCCTCAAATCCCTCCCTTTTTCCCCATTGCCCAATCCTACACAAAAAAATGTTGTATAGAACCTAAAAGGGTTCTTCGGCTGTCCCCATAGGAGAACCCTTTGAAGAATCCTTTTTGGTTTCCGCAGAGGGTTCTACGTGGAACCCAAAAGGGTTCTGCCTGGAACCAAAAAGGGTTTTTACCTGGAACCAAAAAGGGTTCTCATATGGGGACAGCCAAAGAACCCTTTTGTAACCCTTTTTTCGGTGAGAGTCTAGTGTGTGTTGTAGTAGGCTAGTATTCTCACTGTACTGTGTACTGTATAGGCCTACATACTGTGCCCACAGTGCTGAAAGAGAGTGAGGATGATGTTCTGTCCGATGACTCCATGGATTTAGAAGGTACACCGTGCGAAGGTCGCCGTGGCGGTTACTATTGAAGAGGGTGTGACGGTGTGTTGTGGTCGTGGCAATTCGCATGGCGTGAGATTCCTCTGCGAGGGTTGTGTAAAACGACCTGTCATGGATGAGTGGTTGAGAGGACATACTTGAACCTGCACTAAACTCACCTACTGATAGGGTTTTGGATTCAAACATGGTGTGGTGAAACCAAGCCCACTTCTCTAAATGTGGAATACTGGTTATCATTGCTGAAAGCATTAGTGCTGTCAACAAGCCTTTACGTTGACACTAGTGGTGGCTGTGCCCTCTTTTAATGTCAATGCCGAGAATGTTTTTGTTTTGTCACGCTTCTTAAAATATCAGCTAAAAGGGGAAAGGGTGGATTTTAAAAGCATTTTTAATAGCATATTCAGATTCTCATGTTCTGAGGACTGTTGCCCCTGGGACTAGAGAGTGCCATTCAACTTCCAGCGAAAATACACCAATTAAAGCAGCAAAAAGCTTGTCTGTACAGAACTCCCGGACGATAGTTTCACCCTGAGTGTTGTCAGTTCAAAGCGGATTTCAAATCCCCCACTCAGAAATGCTGTCCTATCACATGCCGTAGCCGGGAAAGCCTGAATATGTAAGAATGTGTAAGCTACTTTTGAAGTGCTGCTTTAAAGGACTAACTTAACTTGAGCCTCCTTTAAAACACATTGCCAATGCTTTGCTGATTCATTCTGTATGGTTAATATTTATTAGCGTTGGTGGGAATACTTGTTAAAAGGCAGTTAGTTCCACTCTTCCTGGCCCTCTGTCATGGCTCATAAAGTCTGTGCATTTTAGGGCCAATCTGTGTTTATGTGAACTGTCACCTCATTGACGTGGCAGTGCATTACGGATATGGACGATTTCTCTTTTTCCTGGCTCTTCCGGTTGCGCAGTGACTTCACTTTACTTCTCGAAGGAAACTTGGATCATAAGGGTGGAGTGGTTGGCAGCGATTTGGGTGGGAAAAGGACACACCCTGTCAATAGTTGTGTTTTGGAAGCTGTCAGAAGAAGATTGGGTTTGGTTGTGCAGACGGTGTGGCTGTTCTAACCGACATGTATTGCTATTGGATGTGTTGTGAATGACATTGCTTTGTGAGTATTCCCTCTCAACCCGCATCTTATAGCTTACTTTACTCTTGCAGCTGTGGTGCTACTGTGCACATTACTAATTGTCGTGATAATGTGATTATATTGTACCTGTTCTTCCTTTTCATTTGTTTCTAACTTTTCATTCTCCAGGCAGTGGTTATGCTATTGACACAGGAACATCTCTATCAGCCTACAGTATGTTTCTCACTTGTTCTGCCAGCACATCCTACAGTATGCTACCTGCTCCCCTTATGCACTTTTCACACAATGGTGCCAACCCGAACTGTACTGTACTGGTTGAGATAGTTTTCTTTCACACTGTCCTTTCCAGTTGGGTTCCACTCATTTTGGTGGGGTAAGGTGGATGCGTAACCAGGCAAACACAGTACAGCTCGACTCAGTTTGGTTCAGCTCTGTCGTGGGCGAAAGGGTATTAGTGACTCTTCCCCCTGCTGTCCAGTAGTGGTAATAGCAGCAGTAGAGCTTTATGACGTGGTGGAGACCAGGCAGAGATGAGCTGTGTCTCTCAGCTCATCTGTAGTGCTTCAGTAACTGTAAGTATCTGATGTGTGTGTGTGAGTGTGTGTGTCACTAAGCCTCACGTTGACACACACCCTAGGTAAGGGCTGGCCCCTGCGTATATGTTTGCTTGCTAACTGTAGTCGCGTCACATCACAATGTCCCCTTCCCCCCGAGAAATACCCGTATTCTCGTCCATGTATCTCACCTGCCTCCTTCTCCCCTCCAGGTGACGACACGATGACAGGGGACGGAGGGGAGTACTTGAGGGCAGAGGACCTGAGGGAACTGGGAGATGACTCCTTGCCTGGACAGTACATGGATGGGATGAACTACCTGCGCTTCAGTCTGGAGGGGGGACGCTCTGACAGGTAGAGTCTACACACTGGATGAAGGAGACAGGTGTGTGTGTGTGTGTGCCTGTGTGTGGGTGTGCCTGTGTGTGGGTGTGCCTGTGTGTGTGTGCCTGTGTGTGTGTGCCTGTGTGTGTGTGTGTCTGTGAGATGATCTAATGATCTCATTTGTGGTGAATGCACAAATGTTTGTGAAGTCTCTGATGATTGTCAACTAATTTCTCTTCCTCCTTACTTACCATGCTTACTGTACCTAGTCGAATGCAAAGGTATGTTGATATAAGTGCTATTGTTTCTCTATGATTGAGTTGGTCCACATCCGTTGTAGAACTACTGTAGTAGATTTGAAGGAGTTTTTGTCGCACTACTCCGACTCTGGCCGTCCATTTGTCCTTGATTTTACACTAGTTCACTTGTGCCATGTCTCATGGACAGACTTGCGCCATATTGGGTGGTGAACACTGTTTTAGCTGTGTGTGTGATGTTTCCATGGCTACCGACGTCACCTTTTTCCTCCTCTCCTCAGTTTGGACAGGTCCTACACTCCCAGTCACCACGGTTACTACTCTCCAAAACACGAAAGCATGATAGAGGAGATGCTCACCAGCCACAACGTAAGTAAAGAGCTCAACCTCTCACATCCACCACTGTAAAGGGATCAGGCCTTGAGACTTAACCATCTATTGAAACATATTGTGCATGCTATGCATTGCTGAAAGCAGTTGCTCTGCTCAATACAGAAAATATATGACTTTGATTCATAGGGTCGTAATGTCTTGACATTGACTAACTCCTGTATCGGAATGTAAGCGAGTGCTCTTAGAAATGTACTTTATTTGACTGTAGATCATTCAAAGTGTAAGTTTGAGTTGAGATGAACGTTGCCGTCTATCTAGAGACGGGTACCGTAAAGTAGCACTAACGTGTTATGGTGCAATGCATCTTACCAGTTGTAAATTGCAATGTGTCAATGTTATTGCGTCTGTCCCTACTCAAAAAAAACGTTTTTTTTTTTAAAAGTAAAATAAAGTTGAGGTGCAATGTTTGTGTGTGTGTAAATGACTGTTGGCTGTGGCATGTCCTTAACAAGTGGCTCTTTGTTGGTTGCCAGGTGTCGTCTCTTGCCAGGGAAAATGAAAAGGACTCGTATCGTCTGAGCTGGGGCACAGAAAATCTGGACAATGTGGCACTGTCCTCCAGCCCCATCCACTCTGGGTAGGTACAGCGGGCACAGCGAGTACACAGAAGGGTTGGGCTTTAACTATCACATTTTTTATTTAAAAAAACAAACAGATTTTGGTACAAAAGCTGCAACCGTTATCTGGTCGAACCCATCCTGAATGCAGGTTTCCCCTTGAGCCTAATGCCTTCAGCCCTGTTCAACAGGCACGAGAGCAATGGGGGGTCCAGGCAACTCATGTAATTATTTATTTTTGTTCTGCGAACAGAATCACAATCTTTTGTGTCCTACTCCGAGGCCCATCTGTTAAGCGGCTTTTGGGGGATAACACTACGGAGAGAAGTAACGAATAATGTTAGCGCTCATTATAGACATATTAGTCCAATGCATTGTGATATGAAGATCCGCTTTCATCCTCTAGTTTAACTCTCTCTGCCATGCTAATTGGTAACAATGACGGAAGATAATCCCCCTCTTAGTTATAATGACACAAGTCCTGAATCGGTAATGTAATGCTACTGAGAGTGTCTCGAAATATTGGTTTAGGACAAGCAGTACGACAAAACAATTTGAAACATTGATCGTTGTCCAAAGGCACTGATGATTCTGGTCCACAGGGATGGGGAGTATGGTTTATTTTCTTCTCTTTCAGCCCTAGAGACGTTTTCTTTTATATCCCTATCTATCTTTCTATCTACGGTGCCTTCGGAAAGTATTCAGACCCCTTGACTTTTTCCACATTTCGTTACGTTACAGCCTAATTCTAAAATGGATTAAAACATTTTTTTAAAGTTCTCCTCAATCTACACACAATGCCCCATAATGACAAAGCAAAAACAGTTTTTTTTCTAAATTTTTGCAAATGTATAAAATATTGTAAAGACAAATACTTTATTTACATAAGTATTCAGACCCTTTTGTTATGAGATTCGAAATTGAGTTCAGGTGCATCCTGTTTCCTTTTATCATCCTTGAGATGTTTCTACAACTTGATTGGAGTCCACCTGTGGAAAATTCTATTGATTGGACATGATTTGGAAAGGCACACACCTGTCTATATAAGGTCCCCCAGTTGACAGTGCATGTCAGAGCAAAAACCAAGCTATGAGGTCGAAGGAATTGTCCGTAGAGCTCTGAGACACAATTGTGTTGTGGCCCAAATCTGGGGAAGACTACCAAAAAAGGTCTGCAGCATTGAAGGTTCCCAAGAACACTGTGGCCTCCATCATTCTTAAATGGAAGAAGTTTGGAACCACCAAGAGTCTTCCGAGAGCTGTCCTCCTGGCCAAACTGAGCAATCGGGGGAGAAGGGTCTTGGTCAGGGAGGTGATCAAATACCCGATGGTCACTCTGACAGAGCTCCAGAGTTCCTCTGTGGAGATGGGTGAACCTTCCAAAAGGACAACCATCTCTGCAGCCCTCCACCAATCAGGCCTTTATGGTAGAGTGGCCAGGCGGAAACCAGTCCAGTCCTGTAAAAGGCACATAAAGGACTCTCAGACCATGAGAAACAAGATTCCATGGTCTGATGAAACCAAGGTTGAACTATTTGGCCTCATTGCCAAGCGTCACGTCTGGAGGAAACCTTGCACCATCCCTACGGTGAAGAATGGTGGTTGCAGCATCATGCTCTGGGGATGTTTTTCAGCAGCAGGGCCTGGGAGACTAGTCAGAATCGAGGGAAAGATGAACGGAGCAAAGTACAGAGAGATCCTTGATAAAAACCTGCTCCAGAGCCCTAAGTACCTCAGACTGGGGCGAAGGTTCTACTTCCAACAGGACAACGATCCTAAGCACACAGCCAAGGCTTTGGCACAAGCCTCTGTATGTCGTTGAGTGGCGCAGCAAGAGCCTGGACTCTCTCTGGAGAGACCTGAAAA
Source organism: Oncorhynchus tshawytscha (assembly GCF_018296145.1). NCBI lineage: Eukaryota > Metazoa > Chordata > Actinopteri > Salmoniformes > Salmonidae > Oncorhynchus > Oncorhynchus tshawytscha. Next base: position 29,957,152 of record NC_056438.1, read on the forward strand.
TAGCTGTGCAGCGACGCTCCCCATCCAACCTGACAGAACTTGCAGAGAAGCATGGGAGAAACTCCCCAAATGCAGGTGTGCCAAGCTTGTAGCCTCATACCCAAGAAGATTCGAGGCTGTAATCGCTGCCAAAGGTGCTTCAACAAAGTAATGAGTACTTATGTAAATGTGATATTTCATTTTTATTTTGTTTTATAAATGTGTCATTATGGGGTTATTGTGTGTAGATTGAGGGGGAAAAAACGATTTAATCAATTTTAGAATATGGCTGTAACGTAACAAAATGTAGAAAAAGTCACAGGGTCTGAATACTTTCCGAATGCACTGTATATTTCTTTATTTCTATCTCTCTCTCTCTCTCTCTCTCTCTCTCTCTCTCTCTCTCTCTCTCTCTCATGGGGTCTCTGTTCTGTTTTCAGCCATTCCTCTCCGTGCCATGATCATGGCGACAGCAGGTGATCTACTGCACCTTGGTTTCCTCCTCTTCATCCTCCTCTTCGCACTCCTCCTCTCTTTCACAGTGTGCTCTCCTTCTAGAGAGATGTGTTTGTTTGTGTTGTTGTTTCACAAATGCCTGTCTTGTGAGTGCAGCACTACTAACAGATGTTTCCAATGTTGCACTATTCCCCCGTTTTAGCTTTTGATCACTTGGACATTTGTCAACTTTTATATACATTTTTACACAGGCCTCTTTGTAAAGGGACACAATTTGCTCCTAGTGCTGCATCAAAGAGTCACAAACATTGCCTCATCATCATTGGTCAGCCATTGTGTCCATCTCGGTTGAATCCTGTTGACCTCATGGTGGCCATTTTGTTTGTTGTTTAATTGTGTTTGGTCGATTCACAACTGCAAGGGCTAGGGCTCTGTTCAATCAGATCTGCTTCAGCCAACATCCGTATAGCGGTTGTTTTGGTGGTGACAGAGCTTTAGGTGGTACTGCGTCAGAGTCGTCAAGTCCACAAGCGGCTCCTGGCATTATAGCCTACCTGAAGTGGACATTGCCGTTGGCTGCACAGAGTTGCGTTAAAGAGAAATCCCCATGCAGCCTTGTTAACAAGTTTGAATGCTGGAATGTGCGATGTAATCTTCACCTCAATTAGGCTGATACAATCCTCATTATTCAGTTGAATGTTTTTCAAATCGAGTGTCATCATTTTTATGCAGCCTATTTTTTCTCATTCTGGAATTCTAATGCGAGTGTGGGATGGGGTGTTGCTTGGTGACACTGCCAAAACATCAGTGGGATATCGCCGGTTAACTCTTGATCCGATTGAAACCAGGCCCCTTGTGTTTTGTGTTTGATATAACCCGTCTCCATGTTTGCCGTTGTGCTGTATTGTTCCGTCTGCGTGTTGGAGTGTTTTTCTAACGGTTTGTTTGCTTTACCATAACATACTGGTGTCACCGGTGAAGTGCGTTTGCAGCTCCTTCACATTAGCCGTAAGAGTATGTGGTGTCACACCCATTCACCTCTCACTCACAGTCTGGTGTTTGTGCATGTAGGTATGCAGTGAAACCGTCATTCTTATGTTTGTGTGTTTTAACATGGATTCATATTTGTCTGTATATTTTCACTCCCCCAAATTTGTTTGTTTTACTGAAAGTTATGTAAGTTATCTGTGTAAAGGGAAGTACAAAGATATACTGTATTTGTCACAATGCTTAAAAATATCTTTCTCTTCATTTCGTAAACATCACATCTGCCCCCCGCCCATTCCCGTAACAGCTTCCTGGTTAGCTTCATGGTGGATGCCAGGGGAGGAGCCATGCGGGGTTGCCGTCACAACGGCCTGCGCATCATTATCCCGCCGCGGAAGTGCAGCGCGCCCACGCGGGTGACCTGCCGCCTGGTGAAGAGGCACCGCCTGGCCACCATGCCCCCCATGGTGGAAGGAGAGGGCCTGGCCAGCAGGCTGATCGAGGTGGGGCCCGTCGGAGCCCAGTTCCTCGGGTAAGAAAATATGCGATGGAGGGAGGGAGGGGTGTGAAAGAGAGAGGAAGTTGTATAGAGGGGCATGATGTCAGAGAGGGAGAATGACAGAGAGCGATGAGATGTCAGAGATTTTGATCTATGCTGTGAGAGTCCAAGACTCAAAGAGTGAGTGAGGTGAGAACGCTACGAGGGAAAGCGACAGCGACAGCGTGCGTCAAAAGACACTATAGGCCTACTGTATGAATCACAACCTGAGAATGTTGCTGCCCCTCTTCCTTTTCTCAGATTCATTTCACCCTGCCTCTGCCTTACTAAAACGGTCTATGCTCTTTGCTTCTTCCCAGTGGCAGGGGCCCTGCTTGTTTTCTTTTTAAACCGCATACTAGCTGTAACTCAACCATTTTTTTTTTTAGGAAGCTAACTGTTTCTATAAGACACATGGAAACAAAAAACTCTGCAAGGAAGCAGAAAACTGCGAAAGAACATTGCTCCATGATTGATTTGATATGTAGGTCACTAAGAGTGGCTGACTACCGATAATATACTGCCCCCTGATGGTGAAGTGTATAATAACTTACACTTTGAAAGCTCTGTGTATTTAAAGCCCGATGTATTTACCATGATGTCCTGATGACGGCCTCCACTCCACTCAGCCAAAAGGCTTTCACAAAACCCAACTAGTCACCCATTATTCTGACTACTTCCGCTCTCTCTCTCCCCCCACTGCTGCTAACGGACGGTTGGTCTCACAGTAAACTGCACCTTCCCACTGCCCCACCCCCTCTTAACGAGGGTGAGAGCCTCGTTAGCCGCATCCTGCAGCTCGGGCCACCCGGGACAAAATTCCTTGGGTAGGGGACAACAAAACATATGAAACAATCCATGGATGCTACTGGTTCCATTTTATAGCCTCCTCCTTTTATGTTTCGACTCTCTGTGATATGTTGTGTCTGTGGCCTCACCTGTAATGCTATGTGTGCTAGTGTCGTGCTGGGCCAGGTTTCCCAAAGGTTCATCGTTGGGGAGCATTGTTAACCTTCGTAGGAGCATCGTTAAATCCCCGAGCTGTTTCCCAAAACCAGCGTTATTGACGTTTTGCACTTGAAAAACGCTCGTAACCTAACGCCTGGCTCAAACCACTCTTAGAACAGCTAAGTGTGTCTTTAGAATCGCATGGTTTATCCGTCTCACTGACCGCTGGTAACTTCAGAAAAGTTACAAAAAGTTGAACAATGTTTTTGCAATTGATACAAACATGTGACGTATAAAAACACACCTTTAAATGAAAACTGAGATGACTTCCTTAAAATATAAATACAGTACGTTCAATCAATTGACTTCTATTTTGCTACTAGTAGGCTGCTGTCTGTAATTTGTCCCAATGTGTATTTCATGATGTGTAGCCTAACATGGGCGCAATGGCGTTGCGAAACCTGCGATTTAGTGCATTTTTATTGGGTAAAGCATTTGAATAAAGCCGCCTCAATATTTGCGGCCGTAGGTGGTAATATCTCTCTGGTAGCTGATCCGTCATCAGTTTTGTTGAATAATGATCATGTTAAGGTAAGATTTAAATGGAGAAAGCTGATCCGAGAGCAGCGCCTCCTTTCTTTCGATCCTATCAGTACCGACACATGCTCCAACGACGCACTTAGCGACCGTGGTGTTTTGGGATACGCATGTCACGTCTTCGGCCGTTGTAGGAAAGATGCATCGATAAAACACTTGTAAGCTTGAGTTCCATCGCTATTGGGAAACTGGGCCCTGGTGTCTTGCCCCACTTGTGCTCTCTGTCGTAGCATCCCAGACACTCCATTGTATGTTTGTTTTGTTCCTAGTTACTTTTCGGCTCCTTACCTTGTGCTTGGCTTTCTATGTTTAGTGCTGTCTGTCTGCCTGTTCAACCTCATGGTTTTATTGGTTCATTTGGTATCTTGGTGGATGTTTAGCATGACTGTCCCATAAGCATTTGTAGTTGACACTGTACTGTGCTCATCAGGTGAGTTGTTAGAAATGTGGTTGCTTACACACACACTTTACACACACCCACCTACATACATAACCCCCCCCCCCATCTCCACCCACAAACACACGCACTCACCGTGCTCCCTGTCCCTGGTCGCAGGCCTGTAGTCGTGGAGATCCCTCACTTCGCTGCCCTGAGGGGGAAGGAGAGGGAGCTGGTGATCATGAGGAGTGAGACAGGAGAGAGCTGGAAGGAGCACCACTGTGAACACACCGAGGAGGAGCTCAACCAGATCCTCAACGGCATGGACGAGGGTGAGTGTGATGTCCTCAACGCGAGACAACACTTAGTGATCGTCATCGCTAGAGGCCTTTGCCAAGAGGCCCTGCTCAAATACTTTGGAGAAGCATTCCATCCCGCCTCCCTTTCGTGGAGTATTCCCTGATCTAAAATGGCTGGATAGGTGAAAGCAAGGATTACACCAACCCAGTCCTGAGCAGTGATTACTCCAAGGGGGGGAAGGAAGGAAGAAATCATCATCAAAGTATTTCAACAGAGCCAGAGTCAAATGAACCACCGTTCCTTCTGTCCTCCTCTCCAGAACTGGACCCTCCAGAGGAGCTGGAGAAGAAGCGTATCTGCCGCATCATCACCAGGGACTTCCCCCAGTACTTTGCGGTGGTGTCCCGGGTCAAACAGGACAGTAACCTGATCGGTCCAGACGGGGGCATTCTCAGCAGCACGGTGGTGCCTACGGTCCAGGCAGTCTTCCCAGAGGGAGCCCTCACCAAGAGGATCAAAGTGGGACTACAGGTCATTTACTTCAAATATTCTCTTCAGAGAGTGAAAACACCATTTCATTTGAGTGTCTGTTAAATGTTGTCGACTTATTTTCCCAATTAATGGGGCCCTATGGCATGAGCGGCAGTCAGGAGAAGTTATAATCAAAAAGAATGGCACGTTGCTTGATTCTGAGGCAGAGCTTTAATGGAGCAAAAGTTAAATACGAGTATTTTATGATTACTACACTGTCATCATGTTTTATCAACGTCATAATCCTTTTTTTTTACGCCAAAGCCGATCCAAGGTATCTCTAATGTCAGTCTACTTCTAAAGCCATTACCTGTCATCTCCAGGCTCAGCCAATGAACGTGGACGTGGTGAAGAAGCTCCTGGGGAACAAGGCTACATTCAGCCCCATCGTGACCCTGGAGCCCCGGAGGAGGAAGTTCCATAAACCCATAACCATGACCATCCCCATCCCCAAGAGTAACACTGACCCAGTGGTCAATGGCTTCGGAGGGGACCAGCCCACCCTGCGCCTGCTCTGTAGTATCACAGGTTAGAGAGAAGGGTGGATTCACCGCACACACACATATACACAGATATATACAGAACCAATCAAATGTTTGGACACAGCTACTCATTCAAGGGTTTTCTTTCTTTTTACTATTTTCTACACTATAGAATAATAGTGAAGATATCAAAACTATGAAATAACACGTATGGAATCATGTAGCAACCAAAAAATTGTTCAACAAATCAAAATAGATTTTAGATTTTAGATTCTTCAAAGTAGCCACCCTTTGCCTTGATGACTGCTTTGCACACTCTTGGCATTCTCTCAACCAGCTCCACCTGGAATGCTTTTCAACAGTCTTGAAGGAGTTTCCACATATGCTGAGCATTTGTTGGTTGCTTTTCCTTCACTCTGCAGTCCAACTCATCCCAAACCATCTCAATTGGGTTGAGGTCGGGTGATTGTGGTGGCCAGGTCATCTGATGCAGCACTCCATAACTCTCCTTCTTGGTCAAATAGCTCTTACACAGCCTGGAGGTGTGCTGGGTCATTGTCCTGTTGAAAAACAAATTATAGTCCCACTAAGTGTAATCCCAGATGGGATGGCGTATCGCTGCCTAATGCTGTGGAAGCCATGCTGGTTAACTGTGCCTTGAATTCTAAATAAATCACAGAGAGTCGCCAGAAAAGCACCATCACACCTCCTCCTCCATGCTTCACAATGGGAACCACACATGCAGAATTCATCCATTCACCTACTCTGCGTCTCACAAAAACATGGCGGTTGGAACCGAAAATCTCAAATTTGGACTCATCAGACCAATGGACAGATTTCCACCGGTCTAATGTCCATTGCTCGTGTTTCTTGGCCCAAGCAAGTCTTTTCTTCTTATTGGTGTCCTTTATTAGTGGTTTCTTTGCAGCAATTCAACCATGAAGGCCTGATTCACGCAGTCTCCTCTGAACACTTGATGTTGAGATGTGTCTGTTACTTGAACTCTGTGAAGCATTTATTTGGAATACAATTTCTGAGACTGGTAACTCTAATGAACTTATCCTCCACAGCATAAGTAACTCTGGGTCTTCATTTCCTGTGGTGGTCCTCATGAGAGACAGTTTCATCATAGCACTTGAGGGTTTTTGCGACTGCACTTGAAGAAACTTTCAAAGTTCTAGAAATGTTCTGTATTGACTGACCTTCATATCTTGTCTCATCGCTACAACTCCCGTACGGGCTCGGGAGAGACGAAGGTTGAAAGTCATGGAAACACCGTGCACCTGGCAACCTTGGTTAGCGCGCACTGCCCCCGGCCCGCCACAGGACTCGCTGGTGCGCGATGAGACAAGGATTTTCCTACTGTCCAAACCCTCCCTAACCCGGACGACGCTAGGCCAATTGTGCGTCACTCTACGGACCTCCCGGTCGCGGCCGGTTACGACAGAGCCTGGGCACGAACCCAAAGTCTCTGGTGGCGCAGCTGGCGCTGCAGTACAGCACCCTTAACCACTGCGCCACCCGGGAGGCCCTAGATTATTTACAAGGACAGCCTTATCCATCCTCCCTGTTGGGGAATTGAACCCCGGTCTCCCGCAGGACACTGGGTTCTTTAGCTAAATAGCCCAGTGCTGTACTCCCAACCGTCACGTTGTACAGCGCCAAATTTTCCATTCCATCCTAACCGGAAACCCAGAGGGTTTTTCGTTTTCCTTGGAATAGAAACACCATAATATTAATCAAATTAATCCCAAACTCTAAAGGTAATTGGAAAGGTAGATACAAATTATTTGTGACATTGTGGTTACCATAAAGAATGTAACAAGATGTAAACAAGATGCTGTGTTGTTACTTACCGTAGTGATGGACAGCTGGTGGCATTTTGACAACATGTTTTCAAACACTTCTAGCCTGATTAGCAGGACAATGGACTCTTTATGACCCGGCTACTGTAGGTGTGAACATCGCCCTACCTGCAATATATTCAATGCTTTAGTATTCGGAAGTGTTACATGTCTAACTCAAAACTGCAGTATAGTATTTCTTCATCAACATCTTTATGTTTTCATTAATAAAATAATGATAAAAATACTCTTTCAAAATGCTGATGTTTATTTAGTTATGGATCCATAACCAATTACTATGTGAATAAATATCAGTGAATTACAGAAATATTGGAACAAAGTTATCTAATGAAGGCAAACAGTTTGTTGCCATGAAGTGGCTTTTGGTTTTAATTTCGAATCCTACAATCCTTTATATGTAATTATTGGCGGAGAGTCACGTCATATTTTTCAATATACTGTAGGCCTACCGTAGGTGACATGAGTCTCACTAGTGTTGAGTAATGTGCTGTTAAAAGTGCTTTAGGTCTTGTTTATTTAAAGAGCATATTGAAGTTAGAAGCAATAGGATTTGAAGCAAAAGCCTACAACTATTTCAGCACTGTTTCGCGCTCCTCTGAGACAAGCATGGGGACTGGTCTTGATAAATCAATGAGATTTTTATTTTGACTTAATCTCTGTTTGGGTATTGGTTAGACTAGAATAAAAAAATAAGGGTGCAGAAATGTTATGCTCTTAGTGTAACTTTTATTTAACTAGGCCAGTTAGTTAAGAACAAATCATTTTATTTTCAAGGACAGTGTCACGTTCTGACCATAGTTCTGTTATTTTATTCTTTGTTTTAGTATGGTCAGGGCGTGAGTTGGGGTGGGCAGTCTATGTTTGTTTTTCTATGTTGGTTTTTGTGTTCGGCCTAGTATGGTTCTCAATCAGAGGCAGGTGTCATTAGTTGTCTCTGATTGAGAATCATACTTAGGTAGCCTTTTTCCACCTGGGTTTTGTGGGTGTTTAGTATTTTGTCATTCACCTTATGGGACTGTTTGTTTGTTGTTTATTGTTTTTGTTCAGTGTTCATTTTGCTTAATTAAATTATGGACACTTACCACACTGCGTTTTGGTCCTCCGAACCTTCTCGCTACTCCTGCTCAGAAGAGGAGGACGAGATCCCTTACAGACAGCCTACTCCTTTCTCCCCGTCGGGATATTGAAACCCAGTCTCACGCATTCTCTGTCCGCACGACATGGGGATTCTTCAGCTATATAGCCCAGTGCTGTACTCCCGACCGTCACATTGTACAGCGCCAAATGTTCCACACCATCCTAACGGAAACCCAGATGGTTTTTAGTTTTTCTCGGAATAAAAACACCATAATATTAATCTAATTAATTAAGCAAGTACCAAACAAAAGTTTGGACACACCTACTCATTCCAGAATTTCTTTATTTTTTTACTATTTTCTACATTGTAGAATAATAGTGAAGACATCACAACCATGAAATAACACATATGGAATCAGTTAAGAACAAATTCTTATTTACAAGGACAGCCTACTCCTTCCTCCCAGTCGGGGAATTGAACCCCAGTCTCCCGCTTGCCCGTTCCTTATGTAAGGAATTAGCCACTTTCCCATGTTTACTACAGTATGTATTGTAGGCTATGTTTACTTGTTACAGACTGCACAGGCTTATATCTTCAAAATGTTTTAAATGCTTAATTATCCAAATGTAAAAGCATATACTGTACAGTACTGTATTTCTTCGTCAGCATCTTTATGCTTTCGTTAATAAAATAATGATAAAAATCCTCTTTCAAAATGCAGATGTTGATTTAGTTATGGATCCATAACGAATTACTACGGGAATAAATATCACTGATTTCCAGAAATATTGGAACAAAGTTGACTAATGAAGGCAAACAAATGGTTGCTTACTGAAAAATACTCTTTCAAACACACATGGTCACGTTGTGCAGCGTTATTATGGCTATGAGCAGGGCTATATTTTGGCCTTTATAAATATTTTTGGGGCCTTTATTCAGATTACAATCGCTCAATGTTGGTTTTTTTAAACAAAATAACGTAAAAAATATCGATATATATATATAGCTGTGGACGTCTATTTCAACACCGTTTCGCGCTGCTCTGAGACAAACATGGAGAAACAAAAATGTTCAGTTATATTCCACGATATTCTTCAGATATATGTGTTGACTGAATATAAGCAAGTGATGTCTGCTAAATAATAAAGTTAGGTTTCTCCAGAAATTAATAATTCTAAATAACAAACTGGCTTTATTTACAAATTAGTGAGAATGTCTCACCCCATGTTCAAGAATTGCCTTTTTCTCAATCACTCTAGGTTAAGTGAAAACGAAATTTCCAAAATATCGATACTTTTTAAACAAAGTGATTATTATTAATTCATTCATTTAGAATTATATAAAAGCCCCTTAGATATTCTCACAGATCAGGTTTGCCCTAACAAAAAATGCCCCTTAGATATTAATTTAGAATCCTGTTTTTTGTTTTTCTTGGAATAGAAACACCATAATATTAATCAAATGAATTAAGCCAAATTTCTTAAAATCAATCCCATGTACTATGTTATTACAAGAAAGGTTTTAAATTCTCTAGTAATGCCAATATGGGAGACTATCAAACGCTTCTCAAAGTTGCCCTCTGGTGGTCAAACTAGCACTAACTTGCATTAACGTAAAAAATGACTGCCAATGAAATAACGTGCCATAGAATGCTGCAGCAGCCCGCAAGGTGTGCTGCAGTATGATGCAACTTTTAAAGAAGGAACCACAGTACATACATACATACATACATACATACATACATACATACATACATACATACATACATACATACATACATACATACATACATACATACATACATACATACATACAAACTACACACACTGACACACTCACACACACACTGCAGGGACACACACAAACCATGTCTGTAGCTAACCTTCTAACATTTTTCAATTGTATTCTTCTTCAAAGGTGGAACGACGCCAGCCCAATGGGAGGACATTACAGGAACCACGCCCCTAACGTTCATCAACGACTGTGTCTCCTTCACGACCAACGTATCGGCCAGGTTCTGGCTGATAGACTGTCGGCAGGTGCAGGAGTCAGTAAACTTCTCCAGCTCGGTCTACAGGGAGATCATCTGTGTCCCATACATGGCCAAGTTCGTCATCTTCGCCAAGACCCATGACCCCATTGAAGCGCGGCTCCGCTGCTTCTGTATGACTGACGACAAGATGGACAAGACCCTCGAGCAACAGGAGAACTTCACAGAGGTGGCCAGGAGCAGAGACGTAGAGGTGGGTGTCATGGTAGAGGTGTGGTCAAGGGCTCGGAGGGATGTACCTTTAAGCTCTATCTTTATGTGGTATTCCCTTCTAAAAATATTGTATTCTCCAGTGAAAGATGTAGTAAACTGCCAGTAAAGTGTGAAGGCTTAGTAAATCACACCGTAGATTACTAACAGGGATGGGTTTGGTATGTTTCTATTCTCTTCAGGTCCTGGAGGGCAAACCCATCTATGCAGACTGCTTTGGCAATCTGGTCCCTCTCACCAAGAGTGGCCAGCACCATCTCTTCAGCTTCTTTGCCTTCAAAGAGAACAGGCTGGCACTCTTCATCAAGGTGTGTATTACATGGCCAGCATTCATACACTCTTCCGTATCATTTACTGTATTACAAACTAGCCATGTATCGTAAACTGTATGTTAATTGATTGATTGACTGACTGACGATAATGATGCCGATGATTCCACAGATCCGAGACAACACTCAGGATCCATGTGGCCGTCTGTCCTTTATGAAAGAACCCAGGTCTTATAGAAGTCTGGCCCACAACGCCATATGCAACCTGAACATCACACTACCATCCTACTCAAAGGTAAGAACACTGTAACATTACCGCCACCTAAACACACAGCCTAGGATACACCTAGGACCTGGAATATTTTCTGATCATGTGACCTGACCAGGAGAAAATCTGGTTCCTGTATAGCACACCAGCAGTTCCCATTGCATGCCTGAGTGTTCATCATTGCTGACTTATTTAAAATAGATTGACTTGTGTATTCAAGAATAACTGAGTATTCAAGTCCTTAACCAGCATTTCCCACAGGTACATTAACCTCTCTGAGATATTTGGGATGGTAGCGTCCCACCTCAACAACAGCCAGTGAAAGTGCAGGGCGCCAAATTCAAAACAACAGAAATCCCATAATTAAAAGTCCTCAGACATACAAGTATTTCACACCATTTTAAAGATAAACTTGTTGTAAATCCAGCCACAGTGTCCGATTTCAAAAAGGCTTTATGACGAAAGCACACCAAACGATTATGTTAGGTCAGGACCTAGTCACAGAAAAACAGCCATTTTTCCAGCCAAAGAGAGGAGTCACAAAAAGCAGAAATAGAGATAAAATGAATCACTAACCTTTGATGATCTTCATCAGATGACACTCATAGGACTTCATGTTACACAATACATGTATTGTGTTTTGTTTGATAAAGTTCCTATTTATATACAAAAATCTCAGTTTACATTACTACATTCAGTAGTACCAAAACATCCGGTGATTTTGCAGAGAGCGACATCAATTTACAGAAATACTCATAATAAACATTGCTAAAAGATACAAGTGTAATGCATGGAATTTTAGATCCACTTCTCCTTAATGCAACTGCTGTGTCAGATTTTTAAAAAGCTTTACCGAAAAAGCACACATGCAATAATACAGTGCTCAGACAACAAAACAAGCCATACAGATATCTGCCATGTTGTGGAGTCAACAGAAGTCAGAAATAGCATTATAAATATTCACTTACCTTTGATGATCTTCATCAGAAGATGCACTCCCAGGAATCCCAGTTCCACAATAAATGTTTGATTTGTTCGATAAGGTCCATCATTTATGTCCAAATACCTCCTTTTTGTTTGCGCGTTTAGTACACAATCCAAACTCACGATGCGCGGGCAAGTCCAGGTGAAAGTTCAGACAAGTCATAATACAGTTCGTAGAAACATGTCAAACGAAGTATAGAATCAATCTTTAGGATGTTTTCATCAAGAATCTTCAATAATGTTTCAACCGGAGAATTCCTGTCTGTAGAAATGCGATGGAACGCAGGTGGCTCTCATGTGAGCACGCATGATCAGCTCATGCCACTCTGGCAGAGCCCTGACTCAATCAGCTCTCATCCCCCCTCCTTCACAGTAGAAGCATCACACAAGGTTCTAAAGATTGTTGACATCTAGTGGAAGCCTTAGGAAGTGCAATATGACCCCATAGACACTGTACATTCGATAGGCAATGAATTGAAAAACTACAAACCTCAGATTTCCAACTTCTTGGTTGGATTTTTTCTCAGGGTTTTGCCTGTCATATGAGTTCTGTTATAATCACATACATCATGCAAACAGTTGTAGAAACTTCAGAGTGTTTTCTATCCAAATCTACTAATTATATGCATTTTCTAGTTTTAAGGACTGAGCAGCAGGCAGTTTACTCTGGGCACCTTTTTATCCAAGCTACTCAATACTGCCCTCCAGTCCCAAAGAAGTTAATACTTTCTTAACAGTGTGTTGCTTGCATACTAACATGCAAAATAATCTGCACTCGTGACATGCTCACAGCATGCTATCTTCCTTCAAATTTTAATTGAGGTTTGTATTCTCAAAATAATTTGTACACCTTTTAACTTGTGATTGATTTACTATAAGCAACAAGCATTACTATATGCGAGTGCTGGTAGCTGTCTTAAAGTATAACATGAATCCCTTCTCCTTTGAGAGGTCTTTCAAGTTTACTCTGACGGTGACACCCTTCCCAAAACAACATTGATTGGCCACAAACCTTCAAGTCTGTCGCTATGGTAACATGGCTTTGCCCGTTCTCTTTTTTTCCCTCCCCCTCCTCTACCTTTCTCTATTTGTCCATCTGTCTCTTTCTGCTTCTTGCTGCTTCTTGCACCCCAAAGGAATCTGATTCAGACCAAGAGGCTGAGGAAGAGGTAATATTGTGCCCCTCTTCTCCCCCAGACTAACTGTTTATTTGCTCATGGTTTTTTTGTGTGTTTTTTTTTCAGGCCAGAAACATGTTGCTAGACTTTCACTATTTTGTCTGTCATTTAGCTCTATGTTAGGTATTAGAAAGGAACGCATACCCCATGTTACTGCTCATCAGCGTGCTTGTCCCTTGTAGCAGAGTATCTTTAGATATTAGTCTTAATTCATCGTGATCGTAGTTCTCTGTCCAATTACTTATTTTCTTCCTGTAGCAAAGGTAGCAAATGTGTACATAACATTGCCTACATTTTTTCTTACACGGTGATGGAAATGGTATTAATAGTGAGCGCTATTTTTGTATTCCTCTTTACAGATCAGCAGGAATCTCGAGAAATGTAAGTCATTTACTCTTTTTTTGATAACACTTTTAACTGCTTTTTTTCTTGCTATTTAACTTTTAACTGTTATAGTATGGCTGCATTACTCAACCAGTTGAATATGACATTGCTTTGATAATTGCTCTATAGCCATACCATAGATTTAGACATTACCAATGATGTTATGCTAGTTGACTATTGCAGAGCGCAACACAGAATGATAACCTGAGCTACTGCGTAAACATTGTGCTTCCTATCACCCTCGTTAGCTAAGCTGTAACACGTGCTTTGTCTTTGTCACAAAAACAAAACAACACAAATGTCACTCCGCCCCACCAAGGCAAGGTTATGCCAACAACTTCATCAGGCATAAACATCTTCGGTATCTCAATTGACACATCGCTGCTACGCACATGAATCAAACTCTCATTCGTACTGTGGTGATGTTTATGTGACAACGGAATAGTACCCCCCCCCCACCAAGTTACTGTAGTACCTGAATGGCAAAGCAAACTGTAGTCTAGCTTTCTACTCCTCCCGATCCCCTCGTTCATACCCTGTCCATGTGGTGTTTTATATTTTCCCTTTGCCTATAATTCATTAATGAATTTATCATTAATCATAGTCAAGTGCCACAGCATTGCCATTGCTGGATATCTACATGTGCTTTGCACTGTGTACAATATATAGAATATGGAAAATATTGCACATACCTTCAAAACATACGTGTACAGTAATACATACATTATACATAAACTGATGTTATTTGTTCAATTTGGCTTCGTTACATTGGACAATGTATGTGTGATGTATGTGGCAATTTGCATACACACGTAATATGGACTAATGCTTTTTCTGCAGATTTAACAGTTGTAGGCTATGAGAAAATAGTAGACTACATTTCACCACACTATTGAATGGGAATACCTAAATTAACCTCTCTTGATAAAGACAAAAGGCATATGTGCTAGTGGTACATTTTTTGTTCTTTATTACCTAAATCACTTTACATTTGCCCCATTCACTTTTCACAAAAGGCTGCATGTCAACTTTACCCTTTGCTTTGCATGGAAATAACTTGGCTTACATGAGCGTGCATGTGTGTGTTCCTGTGTCTGGGTGTGTGTCAAGTGTGAGAGTTCTTTTGACTCTTTGTTTTGCTTTAACATTGATCTTTTGAATTCCTTTTCACTCGCTACTTGAATTTGATTTAATACAATGTTGCTACTCTTAATATGATTTACCCTTTTCTATTCAGTTATGTTTCAAAAAGTGTATTTAGCTAGACCAAAGTTAGTATAAGGAAGGGATACAGTCCTCTAAAAAAGACCACATGCCCTTCCCTTAAATCAATTATGGTTTCCCTGTTAATTTCCTTAAATTAGTTTACCAGTTTGATGCTGGTTCAGAACCCTTTATTTTCCATAGCAGTAGAGAAACAAAATGGTTTGTTCTGTTCAATAGCAAAGAGCACACCAAACCATCGCCTAACAGTTTGCTATCACTGGCTTTCTTCTCAGTTGTTTTTTATTCTCAGTTGTTTTTTAAATACTTGTTTTATTTTTCTGTCTGTAAACAATCTTGAGATGTCTGTCTACCTATATGTTGTTATCCCTTTGTTTGTGTCCCTGTTTCCTTATCCTTTGTTGATTTGTTGGTGTCTGTTCTTGCTCATCGTTTGTTTGATACTGTACTTATTTTAGCTGTGTTCTCGCTTTTGTGCTGTGAGCGTGGGTGTGCTGACTATGTGTATAACCAAGTTATTTCCTGCTCATTCCCTTCTCATCTTTATGATTTAGTTGGCATTTTGCTTCGCTGCAGTATTTGCCTCCAAAGAAACCCAGTCGGTCCAAACCCCCTTTCTTTGACACCTTCTGTAGTTGCCGCTGTGGCCCCACTTTACCCTTTGAACCCTGACAGTTTGTACTGTTCCTGTTCCTGTCCTGACCACATTCTCCAATGTCTGTCTCCTTTTCATTTCAATTTATTATTATTTTTGCTCCTTAATTGTCCTTTTGCCAAAATGGAAGATGACGAAGACACTACGTCGACGGAGACTACGGTCCGGAAGGGAGATTTGATCCGAGATTCTACGGCTCTGGCCAGTCCGGACCTCCTCTCCGATGTGTCTGAGATGAAACAAGACCTGATCAAAATGACCGCCATCCTAACCACGGATTCTACAGACAAATCCAGATCCATGGAAGGGAGCGGTCTGGAAAAAGGGGCTGATGAGGTTCAGGGCGAGCCGTTTGAAATCATGGAGAAGGTCAAAGAGGATTTGGAGAAAGTGGGCAAGATACTTAGGAGCGGAACATATGTTGGTGAGGTGGCAAATGAGGCGGCAAGAGCTGCCAGAATGAAAGAAGAGTGGGTCCTCCTCTCAGACTGTGAGATAGAAGAGGCCAAACATATGGCTGCCTTGGAACCCCAGGAACCAGTACTACGTGAAGTCAGAGTCAACAGAGGGATTCCCAGACCTAAAGCAATCAAAGATGTGTCTGGGATGGTCAAACACCTGAGTGGTGAACTCAAAGAATATCTCCTGGATGTACCCGAGGGCACCAGTACAACAGCCCAGGAGAAAGAGGTCCAAGAGAAATTCACAGAGGTAGTCCTGCGCAAAGGCGCAAAAAGAACCATGACAACAACAAAAACAACAACAACTACTACAACAACAAAGAAAGACATCAAAATTCCTGCTTTTGACCTACAAAAGCCAGTCAGGAGGAAAGGAAAGGACCAGGAACAGGTGGAAGAATCTACCGATGGGGATGTTCTCCTTAGCGTACCCAAAGACCCTAAACCAGTGTCACCTGTGTCCCCAGTAGTAGAGGAGACCCCCATTGGATCCATAAAAGACAAAGTCAAAGCTCTTCAGCAGAAAGTGGAGGCTGAGCGAAAGGGCCAAAAGCCAACTAGCACCAAACCTTCAAATTTTGCTGTGGAGAGCAAAATACCACAAAAGGCAAAAGAAACCATCCCTAAACAAAGCCCCGCAAAACAGGGCACCGCTAAACAGGGTCCACTTAAGTCCCCCAAAACTGAGTCTGAGAAGCTGGAGGAGACCATGTCAGTAAGGGAGCTCATGCGATCCTTCCAAAAGGGGCAGGACCCCTCAAAGAGAAAGTCTGGACTTTTCGAGCTCAAAACCGACTCTTCTGAGCATGAAACAACAGAATCAGAATCACAGCCCACTCAGTCCAAAACAACCATCAAATCCATATCAACCTGTTACGAACGGGAAGTGTCACTGGACGCCATACCTGGCAAGCACTACACAGAGAGAGACAAGCAAATTAACCCACCCCGAAAGCACTCCAAAGATGTTGGTGTTGAAATCAAGGCAGAGCTTGAGGACAATCCAGAGTACCAACAGTTTAGGCCGATCTCTGTAGATGGTAGTCCTGCTGCCCAGTCATACTTAACTGAAACCATAGAGTTTCCGATTTCTGCCCTCGATGATAGCTCTGATAGTTTAAAACATGAGGGCGTGGCAGACTCTCCCAGTGCCAGCCTGGGTGATTTTAGTCCTCCTCACCTGAGCTCAGAGGATAGCCTCAAACACCAGGGTTTAGCAACTCCTGGAACAAGCCCTGACAGTCTCTCTCTCTCTCCCAAAAATGCTGACCAGTCCACTAAAAACTCAACAGCTGTTACTATAGCTGTCGAAGATGACAAGAAAAGGAAGGATAAGTCTGGAGACTCCGGTGTGGGGACCATTGATGACCAGCCATCAAATGAAATAACCCTCCCTCTCTCTTCCAGCAAGGCTGCAGACGGCCACACCACAAGTGAGTCCATAACTTTTCAGACGGTCGAGTCTAAGTCCTCTAAACCGAGAAAGCTTACAAAGAGAGTTTCTGAGACTTTAGAGAGCTTCCTAAGTGATGAGGAGAGCCCTGATGACAAGCTAGTCTCAGCCTTAGCTGCAACCATTGCTTCTAGTGCCTCTACTGAGCATCAAGGAAGCTTAGAATTGCCTTTAAGACAGCAAGACTCGGACGCCCTCAGTCCTTTTGCCGACGACTCTTTGACCATAAGCCACAGAGACTCTCTAGACGAAGGTAGTCCCCTCATGGAAGACAACTCTTCCCATAGGACCCCAGACTCTATCGAGCCCAGCCCAACAAAGGAATCCCCTTGTCGTGACTCCTTAGAGAGCAGCCCGGTAGAGCAAAAAAACTTCCCTCCCGCTCAGCCCAGTGGGTCCTCTAGCCACCCAGAGCCCTCCAAAGCCACAGACTACCCCCCAGACGTGTTGCGTAGTAGGCTACTCAGGGACCAGGAGGCTAGTGCTAATGATGATGACAGTATCGAGCAGACATTGTCTCAGATGGAAAGCTCTGGTAAGAGTCCTCTCTCCCCCGACACCCCTAGTTCTGAAGAGGTAAGTTATGAGGTAAACCCTAAAACCCCCGACAACATGTTCCTATCTGTGGTGTCCACACCAGCTGTCATAAACGAAGACTCAGGGGAAGATGATGATGAGTCAGAAGCACAGAGGAAATTCACTCCAGAGGAAGAGATGTTCAAAATGGCAGCCAAAATAAAAACCTTTGAGGAAATGGACCAGGACGCCAGAACCAAAGAGAACTCTCGAAAATATATCAGTGCCTCAGCAGATGACGAAGCAGGGGACGATAGCTTCAAAACAGTTGAACTAGAGTCCACAAATGAGACTGAGCTCACTGGGGCCAAAGAGACCTCAGAGTTAGCTCTTTCTGCTGAATCCCTTATTAAAGTACAACCTCCCTCTCCTTTTTCAGCAGGTGTGCATGAAGGAGTCCACCACACAGAGGCCAAGAGTGTAGCTACAACGGCAGCAGTGGAGGGAACTCAGTCTGTCTCAGAGCAACATGTCTCACAATCAGTTCCTTCGCACAAAGACATGGATGACAAAGACAGTTTAGCTCAAATGGCTACCATGTCTTCGAGCTCTGAGGGGGCTGCAAACATAACCGACGAGCAGAAGGAGGAAAGCTTGAGGAACTCGAGGGGAAGCAAGGAGGATGATGGGGGAGAGAAAGAAGCAGATACAGGCAGTCTGCGGACATCTGCTGTAAAGGCTTCCTGCCAGGTAGAGAGTAATATAACTGATGAAGTGAAAGGAGATTACAGGGGGCACTCAGGAGCCCCTGAGGCAGAAACGTCCTCGACCATCATTATCAGACAAGCAAGGGAAACGTTCAAACCTCAGATCTGTATCTATGACGACACAGAGGAAGACGATGAGGAAGAGGAACCTCCCAGAACCAAGTCGAAGGGCGTGACCGCCAGCGCGGAGGCAGACCCCTGGAGCGCCATGCGTGAGGACGACGACGCTTTCGCGGCCCGTGTCAAAGAGGAAGAGCAGAAGATCCTGGGTCTGATGGTGGACCGGCATTCCCAGGGGGAAACCCCAGACACCACCCCAGGAAGGAGCCCCACAGAGGAGAGCACGCCAACCAGCGAGCCCAATCCTTTCCTCTTCCAAGAGGGGAAGCTCTTCGAGATGACCCGGAGCGGAGCTATTGACATGACCAAACGGACCTATGAGGACGAGGGCTTTGCCTTCTTCCAGATAGGAGAGCAGCCTCTAGAGGAGGCGCTGTCTGAACAGGTCAGAGAAGAGCCAGGAGATAGAGGAGCTCCATTAGAAAGTGAAGTGGGTCTCAACCTGACTCTAGAAATAAAAGTGGAGGAAGATGAGAAACACGCAAAAGATGCTCCAGAGGACGATCAGACAGTTAGCGGGGCTGTAGCAGCCTCGCCTTCTAAATCAGACGCCTCTAAATCTAGAATCCCTAGAATGGGTCTTTCTGCCTCTGCTAAGACCACTAAGAAAGACAAAGACTCAGTATCTCCTGAGGCTTTAGAAGTTAAACCAGATACAATTGTAGAGGAGACCCCCCTAGATGTAGAAAATAGTTATTTAGACCCAATGATAGCTAATGTTGAGACAGCAGTAACAACTGTCACTCGATCGGTGTACCCTGAACAGGACCAAGAGTCCTCTGACTCCTCTCCCGAGGAGCAGCATTCGGTTATAGAACTCCCCAAAACCATGGAAAAGATCTCAACCCCAACTTCTAGTGAAAAAGTGAAAAAGATCCCAACTAAAACCCCAGCTATGGCTCCAGCCAAGGCTGGCCCCCAAAGTCGAGCTAAAACTTCTTCCTCCTCTACATCCCCCTATTCAGCTACTCCTAAAAAAGAAACCCCCTCTACAGAGTCAAAATCAAGAATACCTGTCAAAGGCAAGGCTAACCCTGTCAAGCCTGAGCCATCAGTTAAACATACTGAGTCTTCCCAGGACACAAAGCTAAAGTTCCCAGTTAAAAAGGACTTGAGGAGAAAGTCTGAGACAGATGCAGGTCTCTCAGCAGTTACCAAAACCAAGACTTCGTCTTCCAAAGCCAAGAGCTTCTGTGAGGGAGACGAGACATCTGCTGAAAAGGGCCAGGTTCGTCCCATGAGCGCTGATTACTCCACCAAGCCAAAGTCATGCTTCGGCTTCCAATCCAGGCTGCCAGTTAGAGGCAAGCTTGGTCAGCCATCCCACACTTCCACCCCCGCCAAAAAGAAAAGCGAGCCACGCAAGAAGTCCATAGAGTTTGTTAATGAGATTAGTGACGAAGCGGCAAAGCTGGTTGAGAGATTGGCTCAGGCCGAGAAAGACAAAGAGCGTGAGGCTGCCACCGCTGCCATCTCGGATGACGAGAGCAGCGGCATAGACCCCTCCGCCATAGAGAGAGAGTCTTTTCCCGAAATGCACTTCCCTACTTCCGGAGATGTCTATCCCATTAGACCCCTGTGGGACGACCCTGTTGACACGCAGATGCAACGAATTCCCAACGATACAATCAGAAGACAAGGTACCCATCTCCTCACTGGGCTCATTCTCTCTATATTGTTTCTCGCTAGCAAAGCTAGCCGTAAAAGGTGCCGCTTCTCTGTGTCTTGTAGCTAAGGCTCTTTGTAGGTTAACACTCTTTGTGGTTGCTTCTGTGGTGTTTAAGTGGTGTCTTGTGTTTGTATTTGTCTCTTTTCCTTCTATGTGTTCTAAAATCTCAAGATTGACTTAAAGTCAGGGACTCAATTAAGGAATTTAGAATCAGTTTTAGCTTGAAAATGTGTCATAGGTCTTAGTCAGGTTTAGTATCAAATGTGTTTGATGAACCCAATTAGGCTGTAGGAGAAAAGCTGAATGGAATACAATGAGAGATTACATTTTTCCAGAGCTGTTAAACTACTACTATCTACTTTCCATACAGTATATTTCCGTTAGTGTTTTCTGCTTCTAGAGTTGCCAAAATCGCATGATAATAATTTATGATGGTATTGCTGCCCTATAAACCAACAGCATAAGAAGCTATACACCAAATACACGTCTGTTTCAGTTACTGCTAATTATCGACACATACCTCCAAATAGCTAACATTATAGCACTACATGGTCACAAGAAAGCCAGTGAAGAGTCTTTTTACTCATGTGCTCGGTTGAAGATAGCCTTTTCTTCCTAATGTGAATGTGACTTTGCCTGGCCATCCTCGTGGTGGCGTTTACAGTAGATCCACAGGATGAAGCTGAGAGAAAAGAGGAACGATTGGAAATAATAGCCGATCACCTGGGCTTCAGTTGGACGGGTGAGTGGAACCCCAGGCACGGTGGCTTTCCTAGAGTGTCAGAGACAATAAAGGCTGAAGATAATGTTGATTTAAACACTTTCCTGTGGTTCATGAATAATGTTAACATCAACATTACGTAGTTGACAGTGAAAAGTGTCTTTTTTTGGGGGGTGGGTATTCTAGAGCTGGCTCGAGAGCTGGAGTTCAGCGAGGAAAGGATCAATCTAATAAGGATTGAGAATCCGAACTCACTACAGGACCAAAGCCATGCCCTGCTGAAGCTCTGGACTAACAGGGATGGCAAACATGCTACAGGTATGCTGATATATCACTCCTTATTGTATTAGAATATTTATCGACATTTAGACTATTCTGAGTATTTATTATTGATCATTTTCATATTTTCAGAATGGCTTATTTACTGTTATGATATTGTGTTATTCTGTTGTTATTTCTTTCCACAGAAACTACATTGATCAAACGACTCACCAAGATCAACAGGATGGACATTGTTCACCTCATCGAAACCAAGATAATCAAGTCCACCCAGCAGGACACATCGTCCCACACCTATGCGGAGATTGAGAGGACCATTGCACTGGATCACAGTGAAGGTATAGTGTATTACCGAGCAAAATATAAATATCTTTATCAACCAAAATGTACTAGCTATGCCAAAGAGATCACAGGTTAATAACGGTGTCCATATCTATGCCTGTCCAGGTTTTTCTGCCCTCCATGAGGACATAGACAGTCCCCGGCCAGGCAGGCGTACAGGTGGCACCCCCAGTGGGCCAGGGTCCAGGCAGGGGCCCTTCATGGTGTCAGAGGAGGACCTCTCCTCCAGCATGTCATCACTGCACGAGACGTCAGGGCGGGTGGAGACAGACACATCAGTAACAGGCCTCCTGAGACACGCCCAGAAGGAGAAGCTACAGAAAGAGGGCGAAACGACACAGTAAGTTGTCCAGTCAGTGTAAGAGTGAAGTATTGAGTGAAAGAGAAATTGTTATGCTTAAAAAGGTCTTGTGTTGTTTTCTGCTATATTCTGCTAATGTTGTATGGTTGTAGAAACAAACAGTTCAGTCAAATAATCTTGATTTGCATTGTTAAAATCACTAGAAATAAACCGTTTTTAAGAATAACTGTATTTAATTTTTTGGGGAGACTTCACATGTTATTAGATGTTTGACTTATTTTTTGTTCCTCAGTTCTGTGGGCGGTACATCACAGAGTGGATCAGACAAGGCTGAGTCACTACACATGGGCACTTTTAAACAAGTAAGTCCCTTCTTCACCTTGTACCGCACCTCCCCCTACCAGCTCACCTCTCACGTCCTAGATCCTGCCTACAACGGGCCCACCCCTCCCTCCTCATCATCTCTATCTGTCAAGCATTCAGAGAAGGGGGAACAGCGGGGTGCAGAGTGTGGCGAGGGGTCACTCCAGCCCCCCCAGGCTGAAAGTGACAACAAATGGTTGTTGTCGCCAACGAGTCACCAAGAGTCACCCACTAAAAGTAGTAAGCGTGTCTGTGAGAGCCGTCCGTTGTCCATGACCGACTTTGGGGACAGTCTGACTGAATGTGACCAGGCCGAGCCAGACTTCAGTGAGCTGTCTGTGGAGCTACAGCAAACCTCAGAGTACTACACCTACCTCTCCACCACTTCCGTCACTAGGACTTCTCAGACAACTGAACTGGTTTCTGAGAAGATCAGTATTACAGCCGAGCCTATGAATTTACCACTTCCTCAGTCTACTCAGCTTCCTAAGGCTTCTGAGGTGGTACGCCCCAAAGAGACATGTGAGATTTTCTCAGAGGATCATATTGACGAGGTGTCGCACCGACTTTACAAAGTCCTGTTTGGATATGTAGAGAAATCAACTAGTGAAGAATCCAAGAAAACACCAATGGAATTGGATGAGGTACCCGGAACTTACAGAGCCAGCCGGGTTTATGAGGCAGATTCCCCTACCTCCATGCCTTTGATTGATGTAAACCAGGCTACTCTTGACCAGGAAGCTATCTCCACTGAGCTTTACCTCAGACCTGTAGATTTCAGTCCCGTGACCCCAGAGTCTATCACCTTTGGGGTGAGTAAGGAATCACAGACAATAGCTCAGACATCATCAGACGTGTCAAGAACCACTCTGATTCCGGAGTCGGTCACAGTAGAATCCATTGTCAGCACTGCATTTATCCAGATATCACATGACTCAACTGCTGAGACCCGAGCAGAGGTGTCAGCTCTTCCAGTGTCTGAGTTAGACATGTCTTTGGCTCCAGAATCTCTACGTTCCAAAACCGAAAAAAGGTCTTTATCCCCTGACTCAGCATCTGAGTATGCTACTAAAATTGTAGTTTCAATGCATGACCAATCATCTTCACCAGAGTCAGTGACATCAGATGATAGGTCTGGGTCCCAATCACCTGACTCACATATACCCGAGTATCGCCCATCAACACCTGATTCATCCATACTGTTGACTGAGAGTAGAGCCTCATCTCCCGAGTCACTGTCATCTGATACTGAACTAAGTCTTCTCTTGCCTGACTCGCCCATACCTCATTTCAGACCCCTGTCTCCTCTACCGCCCCCTGAGGTTGAATGGGAAACTGCAGAAATACCATCTTATGCCCCAGGACAAATGTTCTTAAGTGCCCCTGGAGCTGCAAGTAGTCTACTAGCACCAGGGCTAGCAGAAGCAGAGGACAGGCCCCTGACACCTATGGTTCCTAACAGGGGAGAGTTTTCTAGAGCAATATCCCCGGGCAGTGAGTATTTAGAGAGGAGGGCATTATCACCAGACTCACTCCAGTCAATAGTATCAGATACAGAAGAAAGACCCCTGTCAGCTGAGTCTTTATCAGACTATAGACCCATGTCAGCTACATCACTGATGTTACTGAATGATATCAAAGCATCATCACCTGTATCTACAGGATCAGTAGATGAACACAGATCTCTGTCTCCAGATTCACCAATTACACCATTTTGGCAATCAGAACCCATTGCTTTAGTGAAGTTTTGTAGATCATCATCACCAGAATCTATATTTTCAGATATAGATTATGAAACCGCACCATTACTTTCATTACTTTATAAGGATAGACCTTCATCACCTGAATCAATAGCATCAATAGATGAGTATAGAGCGCTATCACCTGACTCACCGACACCTCAGTTTTGGCACATATTACCAGACTCTATTGTTGATTATAGATCTTCTTCACCTGAATCAGTATCATCAGAAACTAAATGTGTTCCATTGTCTCTGGAGTCTATAGGTACAGAGCATAGACCAGATTCACCTGAAGCTTTAGATTTTGAAAAGGAGATAACTTATTCAGCATTGACTCAATCGAAATCACTATGTGTGTCACCAATAACTGTAACTGAATCAGGTATAAACGTTCCTGAAAGTCCACCAATATTAACCGAGTCCGCAACTGCACCATTATTTGAATTTAGTCAACCTGAACCTCAGAAAGAACTATCAAAACCTGACGTAGCTCAACCTTCATCTGTGTCACCAATAACAGTATCTGCATCAGGTATCCATTTCCCTCCATCAGCAATACTAGAGCCAGAGTACAGACTTGTGTATGATGCAGAGCTTTGGAAGCTTATCTCTCAAATAAATGACCAACAGTATGTAGGCGAAACCTACTGTAGTAAAACAGGTGTGTTTGAGTATGCTGGACAGAGACAAGAAGAGACATCCGAACCTGAAAAAACCCCTTTATCAATAGATTCTCCGGTAGAGGAGTCGGACTTTAAGCCCGAGTCATTATCAGAGTATAGATCCATGTCATCTTCATCACTGATGTTGTTGAAGGATTTTAAAACAACGTCCCCTGAATCAACAGGAACAATGGATGAACATAGATCATTGTCACCAGATTCCCCTGTCCCCAAATATTCCCCATTGTTCCGTGAAGCTGTTCCGTTTCGTCATAGATCATCATCACCTGAATCGTTACCAGATGATGAGGTTTCTGAGATATTTGATTCAATATCTGTGGCTATTGAAGATAGACCCGTATCACCTGAGTCAGCTGGATCAGTCAGTGAGCGTAGCTCACGTTCAAAAGACCAAGACGTTGTAACTGAATCAGGTGTCCTTGAAAGTCCACCAATAATATTTAACTCCACAGCCCAATTATTTCCCGAATTGAGTAAACCTGAAACTCAGAAAGGACTATCAGTACCTGGTTTAGCCCAAACTCCAAAAGAACCGTCTGTGTCACCAAGAATGTTATCTGATGAAGGTATACATGATCCTCCATCAGTAATACGAGTGCCAGCTTACAAACTTAAGTACGATGCAGAGCTTTGGAAGCTGGTCTCTCCAATACATGATCCCCAGTATGTCGGGGAAACCCCTAAAACAGGTATGTTTGAGTATGCTGAGGGTATCGTAGAGTACGTGCAGACGTCAGAACGAGAAAGTCCAACTTCATCAACTGAGGTTACCGAGGACAGACCCCTGTCATCTGATTCTGAGTCTGAACATAAGCCTCTCCCACCTGAGTCAGTTAAGATAATGGCTGTTTTGAGATCAGATAAGGCAGAGTCAGTGAAGTCATTGAAAGCATGTAAATCTTTATCCCCGGATTCCCCCATACCCCAATATTCACTATTCTTTCTCGAAACTGCTCAATCATATCATAGATCATTGTCACCCGAATCAGTATCGGATGCTGATGTTGAAGTAGTCGACTCAAAATATTCAATAGTTCTGGGTATTGACGCTAGAACTTCCTCTCCAGAATCTATAGGATCAGTCAATGAGCATAGACCACTATCCCCTGACTCTCCCATACTTGAGTTTAGACAGGAATTACCTGAATCTGCATTCTCATCCACAAGGTCTAGGTCATCATCACCTGAATCAGTGACTTCGGGGAATTCAGAAATGGAATATATACTATCTGAGGCATTTGACTTTTGTCAGAGACCAGACTCACCTGAGTCAATAGTATCAGATACAGAGGAAAGACCCCTATCACCTGACTCTTTATCAGAGTATTGCCCCATGTCACCTGAATCAGTCATGCTACTGACAAATATCAGATCATCTTCTCTTGAATCTACAGCATCAGTGGATGAGTACAGGTGTCTGTCTCCAGACTCTCCTCTACCACAATACCTACAATATTTCCCAGAACCAACTCTGTTTATGTCAGGATACAGGTCAGTGTCACCTGAATCAATATGCTCAAATATGGAATATGAAACTGAGTTATTTTTATTTGCCTCATTGCTTTTTGAGGACAGACTCTCATCACCTGATTCAATAGCATCTATAGATGAATACAGGGCGCTGTCACCTGACTCACCCATACCTGAGTTCAGACATGCAATACCTGAATGTGTTACATCTTCTGTATATGGATATAGATCATCATCACCTGAATCAGGGATTTCAGGGACTTCAGAAGTTGACGACATAACATCTGAGGCTTTTGCGTTTTGGCAGAGACCAGACTCACCTGAGTCTACAGCATCAGTGGATGAGTATAGGTGTCTGTCTCCAGAATCTCCTCTACCACAATACTTTTATTATTTCCCAGAACCAGCTCTGTTTATGGCAGGAAGCAGATCATCGTCACCTGCATCAGTATTGTCAGATGATTGTGATCTTTCTGACATCTTCTTGACACTCTTTTCAGAGAGAGGTAGACCCTCATCACCTGAATCAGTAGCATCAGTTGATGAATACATGGCGCTTTCACCAGACTCACCCATACCTGATTTTTGGCCGTCATTACCTGAATCTATTCCACATTTCATTGGATACAGATCAACTTCACCTGAATCAATGTGCTCAGATATGGAATGTGGGACTCTGCCCTTAATGTCGTTATTCTATGAAGATAAATCCCGATCACTAACATCAGTATGGTCAGACAACGAATGTGAGCTTTCTGATATTTTTTCAACAATCTTCTCAGATAAAGATAGGCCTTCATCTGAGGCTTTTGCCTTTTGGCAGAGACCAGACTCACCGGAGTCAATCGTGTCAGATACAGAGGAAAGACCCCTATCACCTGAGTCTTTATCAGAGTATTGCCCCATGTCACCTGAATCAGTCATGCTACTGACAAACGTCAGATCATCTTCTCCTGAATCTACAGCATCAGTGGATGAGTACAGGTGTCTGTCTCCAGACTCTCCTCTACCACAATACCTACAACATTACCCAGAACCAACTCTGTTTATGGCAAGAAGCAGATCATCGTCACCTGTATCAGTATTGTCAGATTTGGAATATGAAACTGAGTTATTCTCATTTACCTCAATGCTTTTTGAGGACAGACCTGATTCAGTAGCATCTGTAGATGACTACAGGGCACTGTCACCTGACTCACCCATACCGGAGTTTAGACAGAATTTACTTGAATATTTTGTTGAATGTAGATCATCGTCACCTGAGTCCGTGACTTCAGATATTGAATATGCAAATTCCCCATCAGAATCAGTCATGCGAGTGCCAATTTACAAATTTGTGTATGATGCAGATCGTTGGAAGCTGATCTCTCCAATACATGACCCCCAATATGTAGGGGAAACCTTTGCTAGTAAAACAGGTATGTTTGAGTATTGTGGGAGTACAATAGAGTATGTACAGAAATCAGAACTTCTAAGTCAAACGTTATCAAACGAGAGTGGGTTAAGGTCAGATTCTCCTGAGTCAGTGAAGTCAATGGATGAGCATAGATCTTTATCTCCAGACTCACCAATTCCACAATATTTACAATATTTCCCAGAACCAGTAATGTTTATGACCGGAAGCAGACCATCGTCACCAGATTCAGTGAGTTCAGAAGAAATTGGACATATGCTATCTGAAGCTTTTTCCTTTTGGCAGAGACCAGGCTCACCAGATTCAATAGCATCTGTAGATGAATACAGGACGCTGTCACCTGATTCACCCATACCTGAGTTTAGACAAGACTTACCTGAATCTGTTACATATTCTATTGGATATAGATCTTCATCACCTGATTCAGTGACTTCAGATATTGAATATGAACCTTTCATTTCTGAGGTATTCTTTATTGAATCAAGACCAGACTCACCTGAATCAATCGTGTCAGATACAGAGGAAAGACCCCTATCACCTGAGTCTTTATCAGAGTATTGCCCCATGTCACCTGAATCAGTCATGCTACTGACAAACGTCAGATCATCTTCTCCTGAATCTACAGCATCAGTGGATGAGTACAGATGTCTGTCTCCAGACTCTCCTCTACCACAATACCTACAATATTTCCCAGAACCAACTCTGTTTATGACAGGAAGCAGATCATCATCACCTGCATCAGTATTGTCAGATGAAGAATTTGAAAATGAGTTTTTCTTGTATGCCTCAATGCTTTTCGAAGACAGACCCTCATCACCTGATTCAATAGCATCTATAGATGAATACAGGACACTGTCGCCTGATTCACCCATACCTGAGTTTAGACAGGGGTTACGAGAGTCTATCGTTTCAATGATTGGATATAGGTCCTCATCCCCTGAATCTTTGTCAGAATATGAAACAGAGTCTGAAACAGAATTCTCTCCTCTGATTTCTGAGATAGAAGAAAGACAAGACACTCCTGATTCAACAACATCAGTAAATGAGTTCAGAGCTCTGTCACCAGACTCCCCAGTACCCCAGTACACACAGCACAAAACTACTACACTAGTGACAGGGAATAGATCAGCATCGCCTGAATCAATATGCTCAGATATGGAATCTGAAGCTGACTTATTCTTACATACCTCAATGCTTTTTGAGAATAGACCCTCATCACCTGATTCAATAGCATCTATAGATGAATACAGGGCACTGTCACCTGATTCACCCATTCCTGAGTTCAGACATGCAATACCTGAATGTGTTACATCTTCTGTATATGGATATAGATCATCATCACCTGAATCAGTGATTTCAGGGACTTCGGAAGTTGACGACATAACATCTGAGGCTTTTGCGTTTTGGCAGAGACCAGACTCACCTGAGTCTACAGCATCAGTGGATGAGTATAGGTGTCTGTCTCCAGACTCTCCTCTACCACAATACTTGGATTATTTCCCAGAACCAGCTCTGTTTATGGCAGGAAGCAGATCATCGTCACCTGCATCAGTATTGTCAGATGATGAATATGATCTTTCTGACATCTTCTTGACACTCTTTTCAGAGAGAGGTAGACCCTCATCACCTGAATCAGTTGCATCAGTTGATGAATACATGGCGCTTTCACCAGACTCACCCATACCTGATTTTAGTCCGTCACTACCTGAATCTATTCCTCATTTTATTGGATACAGATCAACTTCACCTGAGTCAATGTGCTCAGATATGGAATGTGGGTCTCTGCCCTTAATGTCGTTATTCTATGAAGATAAATCCCGATCACTAACATCAGTATGGTCAGACAACGAATGTGAGCTTTCTGATATTTTTTCAACAATCTTCTCAGATAAAGATAGGCCTTCATCTGAGGCTTTTGCCTTTTGGCAGAGACCAGACTCACCGGAGTCATTCGTGTCAGATACAGAGGAAAGACCCCTATCACCTGAGTCTTTATCAGAGTTTTGCCCCATGTCACCTGAATCAGTCATGCTACTGACAAACGTCAGATCATCTTCTCCTGAATCTACAGCATCAGTGGATGAGTACAGGTGTCTGTCTCCAGACTCTCCTCTACCACAATACCTACAACATTACCCAGAACCAACTCTGTTTATGGCAAGAAGCAGATCATCGTCACCTGTATCAGTATTGTCAGATTTGGAATATGAAACTGAGTTATTCTCATTTACCTCAATGCTTTTTGAGGACAGACCTGATTCAGTAGCATCTGTAGATGACTACAGGGCACTGTCACCTGACTCACCCATACCAGAGTTTAGACAGAATTTACTTGAATATTTTGTTGAATGTAGATCATCGTCACCTGAGTCCGTGACTTCAGATATTGAATATGCAAATTCACCATCAGAATCAGTCATGCGAGTGCCAATTTACAAATTTGTGTATGATGCAGATCGTTGGAAGCTGATCTCTCCAATACATGACCCCCAATATGTAGGGGAAACCTTTGCTAGTAAAACAGGTATGTTTGAGTATTGTGGGAGTACAATAGAGTATGTACAGAAATCAGAACTTCTAAGTCAAACGTTATCAAACGAGAGTGGGTTAAGGTCAGATTCTCCTGAGTCAGTGAAGTCAATGGATGAGCATAGATCTTTATCTCCAGACTCACCAATTCCACAATATTTACCATATTTCCCAGAACCAGTAATGTTTATGACCGGAAGCAGACCATCGTCACCAGATTCAGTGAGTTCAGAAGAAATTGGACATATGCTATCTGAAGCTTTTTCCTTTTGGCAGAGACCAGGCTCACCAGATTCAATAGCATCTGTAGATGAATACAGGGCGCTGTCACCTGATTCACCCATACCTGAGTTTAGACAAGACTTACCTGAATCTGTTACATATTCTATTGGATATAGATCTTCATCACCTGATTCAGTGACTTCAGATATTGAATATGAACCTTTCATTTCTGAGGTATTCTTTATTGAATCAAGACCAGACTCACCTGAATCAATCGTGTCAGATACAGAGGAAAGACCCCTATCACCTGAGTCTTTATCAGAGTATTGCCCCATGTCACCTGAATCAGTCATGCTACTGACAAACGTCAGATCATCTTCTCCTGAATCTACAGCATCAGTGGATGAGTTCAGGTGTCTGTCTCCAGACTCTCCTCTACCACAATACCTACAATATTTCCCAGAACCAACCATATTTATGACAGGAAGCAGATCATCATCACCTGCATCAGTATTGTCAGATGAAGAATTTGAAAATGAGTTTTTCTTGTATGCCTCAATGCTTTTCGAAGACAGACCCTCATCACCTGATTCAATAGCATCTATAGATGAATACAGGACACTGTCGCCTGATTCACCCATACCTGAGTTTAGACAGGCGTTACGAGAGTCTATCGTTTCAATGATTGGATATAGGTCCTCATCCCCTGAATCATTGTCAGAATATGAAACAGAGTCTGAAACAGAATTCGCTCCTCTGATTTCTGAGATTGAAGAAAGACAAGACACTCCTGATTCAACAACATCAGTAAATGAGTTCAGAGCTCTGTCACCAGACTCCCCAGTACCCCAGTACACACAGCACAAAACTACTACACTAGTGACAGGGAATAGATCAGCTTCGCCTGAATCAATATGCTCAGATATGGAATCTGAAGCTGACTTATTCTTACATACCTCAATGCTTTTTGAGAATAGACCCTCATCACCTGATTCAATAGCATCTATAGATGAATACAGGGCACTGTCACCTGATTCACCCATACCTGAGTTCAGACATGCAATACCTGAATGTGTTACATCTTCTGTATATGGATATAGATCATCATCACCTGAATCAGTGATTTCTGGGACTTCGGAAGTTGACGACATAACTTCTGAGGCTTTTGCATTTTGGCAGAGACCAGACTCACCTGAGTCTACAGCATCAGTGGATGAGTATAGGTGTCTGTCTCCAGACTCTCCTCTACCACAATACTTTGATTATTTCCCTGTACCAACTCTGTTTATGGCAGGAAGCAGATCATCGTCACCTGCATCAGTATTGTCAGATTATGATTATGATCTTTCTGACATCTTCTTGACACTCTTTTCAGAGAGAGGTAGACCCTCATCACCTGAATCAGTAGCATCAGTTGATGAATACATGGCGCTTTCACCAGACTCACCCATACCTGATTTTTGGCCGTCACTACCTGAATCTATTCCATATTTTATTGGATACAGATCAACTTCACCTGAATCAATGTGCTCAGATATGGAATGTGGGACTCTGCCCTTAATGTCGTTATTCTATGAAGATAAACCCCGATCACTAACATCAGTATGGTCAGACAACGAATGTGAGCTTTCTGATATTTTTTTAACAATCTTCTCAGATAAAGATAGGCCTTCATCTGAGGCTTTTGCCTTTTGGCAGAGACCAGACTCACCGGAGTCAATCGTGTCAGATACAGAGGAAAGACCCCTATCACCTGAGTCTTTATCAGAGTATTGCCCCATGTCACCTGAATCAGTCATGCTACTGACAAATGTAAGATCATCTTCTCCTGAATCTACAGCATCAGTGGATGAGTACAGATGTCTGTCTCCAGACTCTCCTCTACCACAATACCTACAATATTTCCCAGAACCAACCATATTTATGACAGGAAGCAGATCATCATCACCTGCATCAGTATTGTCAGATAAAGAATTTGAAATTGAGTTATTCTTGTATGCCTCAATGCATTTTAAGGATAGACCCTCATCACCTGATTCAATAGCATCTGTAGATGAATACAGGACACTGTCACCTGATTCACCCATACCTGAGTTTAGACAGGTATTACGAGAGTCCATGATTGGATATAGGTCCTCATCCCCTGAATCAGTGGCTTCAGATGTAGAATATGCTCCACTCATTTCAGAGTCCTCCTCTGTTGAATTGAGGCCAGACTCACCTGAATCAGTAGCATCATTGAATGGACATAGGTCTTTTTCACCTCAGTCACCAGTTCCACTATTTACAGAGATCGCACTTGGGTCTACCACAGTAGAAACAGGATATAGGTCTTCATCTCCATTATCAATGACATCAGACATGGAATTTGACTTGGTATTTTCTGACATTGAGAAAACAGAGTTGCCAACCAAAAGTCTCATTCCTGAGCATGTTTCCCCATCAGAAATATTGTCAATAGAAGCAACAGTACAGAAACCTAAGACTGCTTCATCAGGTTCACCTGTACCTGGAACAGCCATGATGGTAGAAGAATACAATCGTATGTATGATACAGAGCTTTGCAAGCTTATCTCTCAAATTCACGATGCCCAATATGTGGGAGAAACCTTCTTGAGTAAAACAGGCTTCTTGGAGTATACTGGGAGTAGCGAAGCATATGTAGAGACTTCTCCTGGTGAGGAAGACGTTGTTCAAGGTAGCACAGACGTCAGTCCAGAAGCTGTACCTGGTCCACAAGTGGAACCAGCAGCTACCACTGAAACAGCCAAGATTGATCAGGATGTATATTTGACTGAGAGTATAGAGTGCATACAGACTTATCCAGAGGAGAGAGAAGTTGCTCGAGGTAGCACTGAGATCAGCACAGAAGCTCTACCAGATTGGCAATTGGAACCTTCAGAAACTACAACTGAGACAGTCAAGATTGATCAGGATGTAGCTCCTACTGAGAGTGTTCCAAGCGTATCTGATATAGTTTTACCTGAATCACTAGCAGCAGAAGTAGTATCGGGGTGTACATTTGAAACAGGTCACAGATCAGCTTCCCCCCACTCCAAATCAGACTCTGGAGATGAATGGGTCATAGTGTCTGTATCGGAGACTGAGGATAAGCCTCTATCACCCGAGTCCTTACCTGACTGCCGACCCATATCACCTCCAACATTGGTGTTAAAGGCAGATGTTAGAACGTCATCACCTGAATCTGTGTTATTCGAGAAACAAGTTGAAAAGGATAGACCGCTATCCACTGAGTCTGTTGAATACAGAACCATGTCTCTAGAATCAACGATGTCAATGGATAAGGTTAGATCATCTTCACCTGAATCAATGCATGAGATCAATGACAATAGATCGCTTTCTCCAGACTCACCAATCCCTCAGTATACAAGATCAGGTGTGTCAGGTATTGATTCATGTAATATGGAGTATGCCACCATAGAACACAGGTCATCATCACCTGAATCCATGACCTCTGGCTCTGAGTATGAGCTAATGGTCATATCATCATCAGCATTAGAGAGTCGGCCATCCTCGCCTGATTCTCTAGAGTCAGTCGGCAGGAATAGACGGCTATCGCCTGACTCACCAGTGCCTGAGTTTATGAGGATATTATCTCAGTACTTCATGGAACCCCGGGCCCTTAGTGAGAGAACGTCTTCGCCTGAGTCTGTGTCATCAGACACTGTATTCGTAGCTTTACCTGTAGATTCTTGGGCCGATGTCCTCCAAAGGCAGTCGTCTCCTGAATCAGGTGCATCAGATGAAGAGTTGAGTTTAGTTATTACAGGCACAGAAACAATGACATTTAAAGCGGGTACGTTGAGTCATGTGACATCTGTATTAACGTCTGAGCGTGTCCCAATGTCGCCAGAAGAAAACACCGTGGGTGTTACTCTGTTGTCAGTCCCAGCTACTAAATTTGAAAAAGAGCAGGGACAAATGAGCACGACAGATCACGGCTTACCAAGGGTCAGTGGGCTAGTAGCAGAAATGGTTATTACATCTCCGGAACAGGCACGGACAAAGCATGGTTCAGAGCATGCTGAAACCATCCCAACTCCCCAAGCCACTATGGGTTTGGAAAATGTCAAAAAGGTCCAGAAAGATGTCCAGGTTAAGCAACAACCAGTGAAGGTCAAGGACAGAAGTGAGGAAGAAGTAGAGGTCCTGCGCCTCAGTGCTGATACAATAAAGACCCAGGATGCCCCACAGAGGGTAAGAGAGAGAGCATGATAAAGCTGACTTTGCACGTGCTATGGATTGATGGAATAACTCCCAATTCTAATGGAGGATGACAATAACACTGTATGGTCGAAATGGGATGTCTGGATTCACCAATGGGTTTGTGCAAAATGGAGTGTGTCTAAGGAATGTGTGTACGATCACAATGCACTTGGTGGGTGATGTAACTAACCGATTCTGACTCATTTGAGCTCTTAGTAACAGTTTGTGTGCAAGCATATTCCTATTACTGTGACATTGTTGGGCACTGTGATGTTGACCTTTATAATTGCTTGGTTTGCTCTCCAATGTTCTTGCAGTGATTTCAATGTGACATGGTGTTGTGGGAGAGAATTACTAACGAGACCTCAGTCAACCAAGTTCTCTCATGTTAGTGTGTTGCAGTTTATTGATGGGATGTTATTGGAGCATGCCAACTGACTTGCTGTAACAACACATTTGAAGAATACTTGTTCAAGTGATGTCAACATTTACTTCCAGGCTCCGTCTCAAACAGCCAAGGAAATACAGTTGAAGACCAGTTATGGGAAAATGCAAAGCAAATTAGAGTCTAACTTGGTAACGGAAAGTATTTTACATGAGCAAAAGGCAGTATTAGACTTGAGTCAAGAAACAAGCATATCAGGTCTGGTATCACCTAAGCAGACAAAGACAGCCACAGGCTACAATCCTCTGATATCAACCGCATTGCAGATCAGTGAACAATACCCTTTCACTACCCATAGAGCAGTGACACCTAAACTAAAGGTACTTGACTCTGCCACTCAGGAATTCTCCGACTGGAGTGAATTTACACATGAGGAATTCGAGGAGACTCATTCGGGTGAGTTATTTTCGCCGATGTCGAGCCAATTCCTGGTGCCACCAGATTACGAGGCCCTGTTTTCCGGACGCCACTCTCTGAGAGTCTCCGAGTGTAGCCAGTTGTCCCCCACTGATATGAGTCCAGTTTCTCCAGTCTTCAGCGACCCTCAGTCAGATAAGTGTCAGGTCACAACCACCACCCTGAAGGGTCCTGAGTTCGCTTCCAAGTCTGCTACACCTGGATCTGCAGAAGCCTTTGAATTCTCGCCAGACTTTAAGCGTGTGATCGGCGAATTTGAGAAAACACTCTCTTCATTTGGGCCAGTTGTCCAATCAGATCCCGCCCAAGAAAATTCAGACCTGGAGTTCTTTGACTGCAAAGATGATTTCTCAGACTTCTCAGAGGCAGAGGATCTGGAGCCAGAGGAACCTGAGGTCCTCTACCACATCGAGGAGCCTCCATCCCCAACTCCCTTCTGCAGCACTCTGGAAACGGGCTTCCTCAAAGGAAGCCCTGTATGCAGCGCACAGTTCCTACAGGTGGATGACCAAAATCGCTTCTCTTTGGGGAGTGAAAGTCTTGGGGACTATGGCATTTATGACGGACCAGAAAGTGAAAGTGAAACTGTACCCACGTGTGAGGAGCTACCCTCCAGGTCGCAGGCAGGGTACGATGATGATGAATACTCTCTGGAACGGGTAAGAGGTCAAGCATGACGACTGCACCCTGCCCTGGCTTGTGTCCCAGCTTCTCAGGCTGATTGCAGTGTTACCACAGTCCAGAGAGGACATCAACTGACTCAAACACAGAGACTAATACAAGAAGCTTATGAGTGGTGTGTCTGCATGTGTGCATACTTACCAAACAAAACACACCAGGTCAAAACCACTTCAAAGTGGGGTTACTGACCAACACAATGGAATAATCATGTGACAAAAGCCTGATCAATAATGATAATGCTTAATTATGGGAATGCTTTTTTTGCTGTGTTTGCAAATTCTTCTTATATTTTCAGCTAGGTTATCTGGTGCAATGAAGAGTACATACAAATATATTCTGTAACATTTTTGTGAAATAATGACCTTCACTGTCACTGTCAGTACTTCACATTCCACATCAACATTCCATACAGACGTACTTGTCTGCAGCTTTGACCACCATTTCTTTGGATTATCTTGGCCATATCTTGCATGGCTGGTTTTGTTGGAAATTGTTGTGCAACTGTGCCTTCTCTTCATCTTCCATCTCTACCATTTTATAGAACCTCTGTCATACTGTATATTTTTTTCTTTGAATTTCTATCAGGTCTACAATAGCCTACTTTTGAATGCCTTTTCGGCATCCCTATGAGAGCAAAGTAAAGAGCCAAGAAAGAGAAAAGAAGGAACACTTGCCTGTTGTTCTGTGCCTGCAGTAACTGTGCCTGAAGTAACTAAACAAAATGTGTAGCCATGTTATACTGATCTACGGTGGCCACAATGGCTGTGTGCTGTCTCTCAGGAGATAAATGAGGAGCTAGGGTTGCTGTCATCGGATAGCTCAGAGGAGGAGGTGTTGACCACCAGGGTGGTCCGACGCAGAGTTATCATCCAGGTATACGGCATTGAAGGAGCATGTGGGGAAGTGGGCCCTGTCCTAGTGTGGTGTGATGTGATGTGGCGTTGGGGTTAGATGGGAGTCGAGTTTTAGCTTGTGGGTAGTTTTGTTGCTGTGCTGCACTTCACCTCGAACGGTTGGGTCATTTTTCAAATTTGGATTTCTATTTCATTCTGCACCCTCATATGCCATATCGTTTTGTTGATTTAAACCTTTATGGTCTTAGATAATGATTGAAAACGGTTTATTTCCTTTTTGAGTGGGTTTTACAATGTTTAAGCCAGTTATTCTGTGTACTTGCTGTGTCATTTGTTCAGGGTCAGTTGTATGACTGTGTATCTCTTCTCTCTCTAGGCGGATGATCTGCCAGACATCCCTCCGCAAACAGTGACAGAGGAACAGTACATGGATGAGCATGGAAACCTGGTAGTCAAGAAGGTAAAGGGACATTTTGCATCTACATTCACTGTATAACAGACACTTAACTCTTGAACACACCCCAATTTACAGTAGATCTCAACTATATACTGTAACTACTATGGAACCATGTTTGTCAATTGTAAAGTAATCCAGTCTCCTCAGGCAAATACTGTACATGTGTTTTATATTACATGACCTAGTCATGCAGCTCAGTGCTCTACCAGTGGTAATTTCCTCTCTTTCTGGTCTCTTTCCCCCAGATCACGCGGAAGGTGATCCGTAAGTACTTCTCTCCAGACGGCGTGGAGAGAGAGGAGGTGACGGTGGAGGGATCTCACCAGGAGATGGTCAGTGTGGAGGAAGGAGACGGCTTCTCCAAGGTAGTGAAGAGGACTGTGGTCCGGAGCGAGGGAGATCAGACCGAGGTCAGTCTGTCTGTATGTGCGTCAGCCTGCTGTCTTTGTGTCTATAGACTTTGTTTGGGGTCAATATTCCAGTATTTCTGAAAACGATTGTGTATTACAGGGTTTACGTATACTGTGGATATTATGATGTCACAAGGGTGTCTGGGCCTTAATGTGGAACTGACATCGTTTTAACTACTTTGTAGCTATGGACAAAAAAAACAGAATCATAATATCAGTTTAACATATACAACTTCCAGTTCATGCTTCAAAACCAACTTCATAAGAGGTTTTCAAAATTCTATGACATAATTCATTGTTGGCAAAAATAGATGGATTCCGTTCAATGCATGATTCATATAATTCCCCAATAAATTTCTTGGTAGTCTAAAAACTATTGCTATCAGGTTGTAAATCACAGCTGGCCTGGTACGTTATTTGCTGCCTCCACCAATTCGGGATGCGCTGTTTCAGTTTCAATGACTCAATATTTTGACAACAAAAAAAACAGATGACTGTAGCTAAGGCTGTGGGAATGTCAATACAATCATACTAGCAAGGGCAATGATCACAAGTCGGTCATAATGTGGCTAATAGGCTTGCGCATGTGTCAAACACGGCTGAATAGGACACACAAGCGAGAAATAAACGAGTCAGTAGTTGAGTCATCTACTTTATGAAATTACGGCCTGGTGCGCTCGCATCGGCGAATTCAACTTCAATTGCGCTGCTTTCATGTGTGCCCAGAGAGAGATGTGCGGACACATGCCACAGTCCTAGCTAGGCTACTAAAATGTTGCAGCCTGGCTTCGATTTTTAAAGCTTGACAATGAATAACCCAAAAACAAAAACGTGGAAGAAAACACCATGCAAAGGAGAAACATGTAGGCCTACGACAGCAACATGGCTGCCAGATAGAACACAACACCTCCCATAACCCCCTCTGGTAGGTCACTTGGCCAATTAAGCAGATGGGTGAATGCCATCCTATTCAGCTATTTCTGTATCTATGCTATTCTATCCTGCGTATCCGACAGATATACTCAAATATTCTATCAACACACTGTCCACAATGTCTACACACCCCATCACACACAAGCATATCGCTATATCCGCAATAAGATCTGCTATATATGTGTATACGACCAATAAAATGTGATTTGCTTTGGTTAAATTGGCAGCACCTGGGAAATACTGTACTGTGGATTTGCCATAAGGAGAGAAGCAACAAGCTCTCCAAAGCTCCATGGACATTAATGTTTGAATAAAGTACATTTGACTCATTTGGTGCTTAGAGTAAGTCTCATTGCTCTGACAGAGCCTTTTGACCTGAATGTATTTTTAGATTTTTCCATTAAAAGCCTTATTTTACCTTTACCCTGCTTTCTGAGCCCTACACTTGGGTGCTATCTAGAACCTTTAAACATTATTTGGCTGTCCCCATAGGAGAACCCTTTGAATAACCCTTTTTAGTTCGAGGTAGAACCCTTTTGGGTTTCATGTAGAACCCTCAAAAAGGTTCTACCTGGAACTAAGAAGGGTTATACCTGGAACCAAGAAGTGTTCTTCTATGGGTACAGCTGATTTTTTTCTAAGAGTGTATGTGCTGAGATCCCTTGCCTATTCATTGTCCGTGTATAGTTCGGGCTACACCACACTATAAAATGTGTCCATAATGACTGTATATCCTTACAGTGTGTACTGTATATTCAAGTTTTGTAATCTTATGTATCAGTGACCTTTGAACCCTGTGTTTGACCTCTCCAGTTGACCTTCTTGGAGCCCTTGGCCCTGGGGGCCACCACGGCCTCGGATTTTGAGTCAGAGCAGGTGCAGGGCCGAAAGGTCAGCAAGGTGGTCAAGACGACGGTGGTGAGGGGCGAGAGGATGGAGAAGCAGACGGGTGACTCAACGCTGGCCGCAGACCTCCCCTCGGCCAAGGAGGACTTTGAGAAGGTCAGTCGTCAGGGAGGGAGAGTTGTGACAATGCCAGGAGTGTCTTTTCTACCTCAGTGGCTCGAGCAGAGCAGGTTGATATTAGCAATACTGTGCCTGGAATATAAAGCTGAATGCTTCTTGACTGTAACATGTTCTTTAGAAGCATGTCTGTTTTTAATCTGTCTTGTTAAAAACCTTATTGAGCGCCAGTTTGAAGATCAACCCTAGGACCAGAGACACTGGGTTTTGGTGTTTGAAATGTCCTTTTCCTTGTTCTGTCACTTCCAGGCGTTGAGTTATGCTGGAGGCTTTGGAAAAATCCAACTTCCTCATTTAGTAGAGAAAGAGGTTGTGAAGGACGACGGTTCTGTGGTCAAAAGGTTTGAGAACAGAATGGGAGTTCATTCATTGACACGTCCATCTTTGTTTGGACATTCCTGTTGGTTTCCTGCGTGATTTATCTGAACGCATGGTGTGAATACAGCTGTGGTTGTGCTATATGACCAACACCTATGATTGTTGTTATGCCAAACAGGCCATGACATTGGCTATACAGCATAAACATATCAGGAAGCAGGTTAGTGAATACCTCCCCTCTATATCTTAACCATAACTCTTAAACATACCGCAGATGCTTACATTTTGACATGGTGATTTGAAAGATAAGTTCGATGAATTTCGTTTTTTTTACAACCAGATCTCTATTTTTTGATGTAAATGGCATGTTATAGATGGGTCCAGACACTTATTGTGCGGTTTCATTTGTTTTTGTGAAATTTACCCAAACCAGGGATTCATTTCTTCATAGTTGTTGTGCAGTACGGGGCTCCTCTGAAAAAGCATGAACAAATGCTCCTAAAAACACCAAAATGCTTTATCCGCAACGTTATATTCCATTTTGTTGCGACTCGAGCGATACCTCCCTGTCCATTGTACAGTTAAACTGCCAAAACACAGAAACTTGAGTAACACTTGAGTAAAAACGAGGGATACAAAGTATATTGAAAGCAGGTGCTTCCACACAGGAAGTTCCAGACACTTGTAGAATCTATGCCAAGGCACATTGAAGATGTTCTGGTGGCTCGTGGCGGCCCAACGCCCTATTAAGACATTTTATGTTGGTGTTTCCTTTATTTTGGCAGTTACCTCTAGCAGCAGGCTACACGGAGAAATGAACAGCTGGATAGGGAAAATAGCTCAAGTCGTACAAATACGAATATAATGTTGCGGATAAAGTTCATAACGACATAATTTCATGTGTACAACATGTAAAGACCTGCATCCCTAAATTGGGAGCGTTTTAGTTTCTAAAAGGACGTATTTGGGTGTTTTTGGAGAATTTGTTAATGTTTTTTCAGGGCCCCCGTACTGCACAATGAAGATGAGGAAATGAATCACTGGTCAGGGTAAGTCTCTCAAAAACAAGGAAAATCGCAAAAAAAAAAAGTGTCTGGAACCTTCTATAACATGCCATTTCCATCAAACATTTAGATATGTTCGTTAAAAAAAAAGCTAACACCTCCTTTAATCATAGGGCCTTTAGTCATGGGGCT
The DNA here is from genome assembly GCF_018296145.1 of Oncorhynchus tshawytscha. NCBI lineage: Eukaryota > Metazoa > Chordata > Actinopteri > Salmoniformes > Salmonidae > Oncorhynchus > Oncorhynchus tshawytscha. The sequence goes on from NC_056438.1 coordinate 29,998,527, forward strand.
TGTGTGATGCGTTCAGATTACTCGTGTGTTCCTGATGTTAGAGCGTGGTCTAACATGCATGATGTGTTTTAATTTGAAAAAATGATGGTCAACAGCGTTTTGGTCAACCTACAAACTGCAAGCCTGTCAATGAAGCGCTATCAAAACTTTGACAGGTTGTTTTGAAAAGAATTGTCTCACCAAGCCTAATAACCTCGAATCTCCCTCCCTCCCTCTCCCATTCCATCTCCAGAACCCAGATGCGTAAGTCTCGTACCCAGAAGAGGACTGTGGTGAAAGACGCCCAGGGTAAGCATGTGCTCCTGGAGCGGCTGGACGACACCCCAGAGACCCTGCAACCCGATGCCCTTCGGCAACACCTGCACCTGCTGCTCCAACGCTATTGTGCCAAGGAGGAGGAGGAAGGAGAGAAAGAGGAGGAGAAGAGAAAGAAGAAGTGATGGGCTGATTTGATTTGCTGGCTGAGTTGTTCTTCTTCCCTTTTGGCCCTGCCCCCCCATGCTACCATAAGCCCCCTATCCACAAAAAGCCTATGAAGTCTTGTAAGCTCACCCCTGATCTTTACCTTCCACACAGACATCTCCCGCTAAAGACACTGGATTGCATTTTTGTTTTGTTTTTTGTTTTTTCCCTTTTGTGGCAAATAATGGAACACTTTTTGTTTTTGTTATTTGTGCTTTCACTTTTTTTTTGGTTGTTTTCCTTTTGACTTTTCCTGTTTTATTTGTTAATTTTGTGACCAAAGATAGTATCCCCTTTCTCGTCAGGTTACTTAGAATAATATTTGGTTGTTATCCTTTTTTGGGGGGAGGGGGGGCTCTTCTAGTTTTTTGCTGCTGTGGTACAATAAGCAACTACGCAAACAAAATGCAACAAAAAGAAAACAAAAAGGGAAAACGAATAAAGAGGGGGCACCTCTGACATTCGCCTCATGCACAGTCATCTTCCTAAAGGAACGATTGTAAACATTTGTAAATAAAGGAGAAGAAACATGCTCGGACTGGGAGAAAACGAAACAAACAGCAATTCAAAAGCATTTATTAAATTTCCCCCCCACGGTACATGCCGTACACGTACGTGCACCAATCAAAATCACTCTTCTGCTGTGAGGTGAAGGGTCATAACAAAGTTGATCCTTTTCGCCCCACTAGGAGTCACTTGTCACAAAGAGTTTTGGAAAGATACTGTAAAAATGGAGGAAATTCCATATTCTTTCATCAAGGACAAATACGTGATCTGAACCAACATTTTACTGAAGCAAATCAACCTCACATAACCCTGCACTACAGTTCTGTAGTGCTGCGCGATTAAACAAAATGTTGGTTATTTTTTGTATTATAAACAACTATTTGACTGTCGGTTCAATTATTTGAATTCCATTTAGTTTGGGTTTTGTCTGAGCTCAGTGTGCACATTGCGCTGTAATTTCTCTTGCAATAAATCAGATCATGCCTGAACTGTGCGATGTAGTAGGGAGTTGTAGTTTCCAACAGGCCAACATTCTTTCTAGTTTAGCAACGAAAACGTGATAATTAACTACAATGACCATAATCCATTGCACGGCTACTTGCCCGTTCTTCCGATACACAGAGAGCAGTTTCTTCACAAGGTATCTCTACCTGAAAATACCTGATGTAAGTGATTAATACAGTAGTTGGTATTCAGCAGTCATAAAAGTATGCCTTATTTACTTTGAAGAACTACTAAAATAGTGATTTTGTCAGACAGAGAGAGAGAGAGATGATGACTTGGAATGAAATAATAAAGTCATCAAATAAAACTAATGTAATATACGCAACAAGTGAAATAGTTTATTAAAGCGTCAATCAGCAGTAGAAACAATTACAAAGTGTGTCCTCCCCAACCCTGTTTTGGTAAGAAGCTGAGGGATGGGGCTGGAAAAATGTAACCTCTCTCAAATGCATAGATAGAATTATGGATTCAATAACTGACCATCCATGATAAACAAAAATTTTTCACCATGTTTTGAGGCTATATAGTGCTTGTTTAAATTTACATTGTTTACAAACGTTGGAGTAAAACAAGCTTACATTTTGGGTTCTGATAAGGTACGACAGTTGAACTAAGCTCATGAGACATTTATAAGTTATTATTCTTCAAGAATCATTGGGTACATATCACTCATTTATAATTCCAAAAATGATTATTGCCCCTTTAAAAGTAAAGTAACCTGAGAAACTGATGGCTAATAAGTGATAAGCTGTAATGGGCAGTCACTACCGTCACGGGACATTCTTAAATGGTTTTATTCCGTGTTGTTGCAGCATTCAAACCACATGATGCATAGTGCATTTAATGTTACAAAATGTAAATTGATAATCGAACCGAAACGACCTCAGAATGCAATAATCGCTCAGCACTACAGTTCTGTTTTACAAAGGTAGCTCAAGCTGTTTTACGTGTGCGATATGTCGGCTTTTTTTTGGACCGGTCCTTTGACCACACACTTTCAGCCCCCGCTCCCATGTACTGTCATTGTGCATATTTTCCTTCACACTATATCTATCCCTCTCTGTTTCTGGCTTTCTGATGTGTTCCTTCTGAGCAGCGCATCAAGACTGCTGCCACCTCTGTGCGTGTGAACGCATGCGAGTGTGTGTTAGTCCATAGAATCCTCACTGACATTGTGACCGGCCATTTGCGATCCGGAATGTTCTCGTTTCTTGTCTTTCATGTATGAGCACTTATCCGAAATGACTGCACCTATGGGTCAGAAAACTAGGTACGTCTCCCCCCCCCCCAAGCTTCAATCGTGTTTGACATCTCACCCCCTGTTCATTTTACCCCAGTGGTACATTACTCATATGAATGTCTACAGTAGCTTTGATTAAGCCTGTTAAGATTTTACAAGTGAGGATGGGGACAGAGAGAAACACCACAGAGACAGTGTTTTTGTTTTATTTGCTGTTGATTTCTTCTGTCGGTATCAAATGGTATCAAATAAATGGTGATAATCTCAAAAGATTGGCACATCTTGATTTTGACAGATTACTTTTGGTCTGATCTGTGATGGTACCGTGGAGATGGAATATCCTTTATGTAAAAAAAAAAATTGGCTTTGTTTAATTTTGATCAGTAGATAAACCCAATAGATATGCTCTGAATATTGCTAGAGCCTTTTCAAATGCATTCTCTCACTCAGTGGAGTTTTCCTTATTTAATCTTGTCTGAGGGCAGCTATGTGATTGGTTGGAAGGCCTGGGGGAAGAGCTTGTGACAGGCGAGCGTCAAGTAAGAAAAGTTAGGGAGGTAAGTCAGCAGATGGATAGATGGACAAATGTTAAACGCAGGTTGCGACACTCAAGGTCCCTGGTTTGAATCCCCATGCCTTGTTTTCTAACCTTACATTTGAAAGTTTCTAACCTTTCGAAACTAACTTTCTTATTTTACTTTCTAATGTTAACCTCACATTTCTTGCCTGATAATGTATTTTGACTGGTGAGATTGAGGGTTGGTGTCTTGGCGGCAGAGGATGTAAAAGCCTAAACTTACTGCCCTCAGAAAAAGATCCACTGTAAAATACCCCCCATGCAATATCAATATGAATTTGGCTCCCCACAGACTGATCAGTTTTCTGGAGATTACATCTTTGTGTATTTTCATTTTGATTCAGACTTTGATTTCTATATTTATTTATTGACTTCCATCCGTGCTCATCCTCTCCTCGACTTTGCGGAGCCGTGAGTGTTTTATGCGTGCGTTGGTGTGAGTGCGATTTGAAGATGCGAGTTGAGATGAAACAAGGGAATTGCAATTTCAACTCTTTGACCGATAAGTTGCCGGTGTACACAAGGCTTCACTGAAATTCTGAAATGGTCTGGAAACCATGACTGAAACAAATACAGAACCGACATGGATGTACTGTAATCCTGGGCTGGCTGAAATCATTGTTGGTGTCATTTGCAGTACGAACTATATCTATGTAACAATATTACGGTTCCTCACTTTGTCAATTTACTTTTTGTGAGAAAAAGTGAGAAATAAATTAAACAAAAGAAATCTGTCAAACGTACCTTTGATTAGACGAATCCGCATCTTGTTTCCATGGTGATACTATTATACATATATATATATAAATATCTGAGGGCATGTATTAGTTATAAAGGAAGAAAAAAAACAGAATTGCTAACATGGCATAGCAGCTACAGTCTGTACGTGGCAGAAAATAAAATTGTACATGTGTCAAATGTGTATGGAGTGGTTGTCATGCTTCCTAACCAAGCTACAAAGGGTTATCTTAGAGATTTAGAATCGACATTTTACAGTGATTCATTTTGCCTTCAAAATTGAGAGAACGCATCACAAACAAACAGGCATGGAAATAAGACATTTGGAAGAAATCACACATTTTATTAGTTATTTTTTAAACATTTAAACATCAGTCCTTTTCCCTCATAGCAACAATATACACCGTGTCCCATAGTGCAGTTCAACTTAACAAGTAATTCCCTTACATATCCATTGGCAAAACAAACAAACCCATTTAATAAATCTCTACCAACTACGAAAAACTGACAGAACAATGTGATGCCATACTTGAGAACAGTCTCACTTCTCCTCAGTATAAAACAATGTGTGTTGCTACTTGTCAAATAGAGTAATTAACACACAGGGACACATCAGTGGTAAAAGGGGTAAGTAAAAGGCTCTTTATTTTCTTCCATGGGTGGGGGGGGTCAATCGTTCCACCGATATGCGAGGACTGGAAGAAATGATCAACAATAATCCAAGAAGGGACAACCTATCAATTCAACAATATAAAATTAAGAGAAAAAATAACCAATAAAATTCACATAATTATTATCATCATGATGAAAATATCATTTGACTTTAAAACAGTGTTCCATATGTCATACAATGGCCTCGAGTAATATACGTGGACATTATATCTACAGTATAGTTTTACATTCCATCATTGAGACTTCACAGTTCTCACGTGATGATGTATAGCCAAACGCATATCATAGCAAAACATAGGTACCATTTTTCCCTTAACATAAATTGTCAATTGAAATTCCCAGCAATCATACTTAATATTGAGCCAACTGAGAACAAGTGAACTTGAATTGTCAACCGATCGTAAGCTAAGCTAATGTTTAAACAGTCTAATACTCCACAGAGTTTAAGCGAAGCTATAGCGATTCACTCAATCACGAGTCTATACATCACAAGAAGCAAGCTCATGTTTTGACGTTCACTTATGTTCTCATAGATTTTTATAGCCATTTCTGCACAAAAAAACTGACATAAAAAAAAAAGGGTTGACAAACTGCGATATGTTGGTCACTGTCCTGTAAAGCTTAACTGATATCACTTTTGTCATTGGGACCGATGTGCAATACTGAGATCATATGAATGCACTCATGAGTTTGTCAGTTCACCGCATATCCCAGACCCTGATAATATTGGAAAACCAAGCCGTATAGAGTGCCCTCCGTAATTACTGGGACAGTGAAGCATTTTTTCTTCTTTTGGCTCTATACTCAAAGTTTGGATTTGAAAACTAACAGTGACCTTCAAGGGCAGACTGTCATCTTTAATTTGAGGGTATTTTCATCCTAATTGGCTGAAGCATTTCTAAATTACAGCACTTTTTGTACACAGTAGTCTCTCCCCCCCCCACAGATTATTTTGTGCCCAATAGAAATTAAATGGTAAATAATGTATTGTGTCATTTTGGAAAATGTCTCTAAACACTTCTGCATTCATGTGGAGACTACTATGATTACGAATAATCTCAAATGAATCGTTAATAATTATGAGTAAGGAAGTTAGACACACAATATCATCATACCCTCCCCCAAAATACTAACCTCCCCTGTTATTGCAATGGTGAAAGGTTAGCATGTGTTGGTATGATATTTGTGCGTCTAACTTTCTCACTCATCATTATTCACGATTCATTCAGGATTATCCGTATAAAAGTGACTCCAAAATGACACACTACATGATTTACTCTTCATTTCTAATTGGGCACAAAATAATCTGAAACAACCACAACAAACAGAAAATGCATCCAACAAATGTGTAGAGCCACAAACTTAATGTAGTCATTGCGTGCTATGAATATGAGACCACCGTTTTTACTACTTTAATACACATTTAAGTTCATTCGTCTCAATACTTTTGGTCCCCTAAAATGGGGAGGACTACTGTGTACAAAAAGTGCTGTAATTTCCAAATGGTTGAGCCGATATGGATGAACATAACATCAAATTAAAGCTGTCAGTCTGCACTATAAACTTCAGCCACGATTTCAAAAGAAGAAAAAAATGCTTCATTACGGACGACACTGTATTACTGTATATTATTTAAGATTTGAAAATCTCTCAGATATATCTCATAAACCCACAAATTTGCAAACTTCACATATCGTCAACAACTCTGGCATGTACTCTATTCATTTTCCTATGGCATTCAAACTTAAAACATGTTTAAAATGAGGAAATTATTGTATTAATAAAAAAAATATATATATGTTTCAGTCATAAATGTCCTGCGATGAGACTGAGAAGAATGGAACAATGTGATAAAACACCCAACATTTTCTCTATAAAATTATATCGTCAAGATTGTTGTTTCCTTTTTATATTTTACAAGAAGAATCTTCAGTCCAGCAGCGACGATATGTAAACAACACTCAAGAGGGCGAAGTTGTAGCGTTGGGATGGGATTGGGCGAGGATGTCACACACTTAGTAGGCAAATTCCGCAGGTCAGCTGACAGCTGTAGGCTAGGGGCTCCTCAACTGCGACAGAAAGATGAGGAATTGACGCATTTTACACTTGCTAATTAGTAACTTGCATTGTAAAAAATGTGTTTGAGGACAGCTAAGGTAGAGAAAGACCAAAGCAAAACCAAAGCAGACCAAGCTAGCTACATAGCTCCAGGATGAAGCAGGTTGGGTGGACTAAGCGCACCTAGTCACCTACCTTGACTAGACTAGGGATGATCAGGGCTAAACCAGAATAAAGGCAGACCACACTACACACATTAGCAGGCTAGCAGCTACATAGTGCAGGCGGAGCGGATCAAGTTAGAGATACAGGACATGGACCAGGTAGGGGATAGCAGGGCCAAAGCAGAACCAATCTAACTACATAGCTCCAGAATGACTGGATAAAGCAGGCCAGGCCAGCACAGGGCTATAATCCCACCTCCAGTCAACCTATTTGGCGGGCACCATGGGCGAGCCGGAGCGGTGGAAGTGGATGTTCTGCCACTTGGCGTCGCGGCGGTGCCAGATGCGGGTCTCCTCCGACTGCATGGTGCGTGGCATGCCGCTGGCGTCCATGTACTGGGTGAGGCGGATGTAAGCGATGCACGCCGCGTCGTCGCCGATCAGGTGCACGTGGGGGTTGAGCAGGATGGTGTGGACGGGCCCTTGCTTTCCCCTGGACAGAGCTGGATGAGAGAGGCGGATTGGAGGGAAATGGATAGAATCAGCACACAATCAAGGTCATTAAAGCTTCTACAGTCATTGGTGCGTAATGGAATGCAGGGGCTCTACCGTTCTCAAAGTAGAATCTGTGGAAGTCGGTTCCCTCCAATAGGTTTCCCAAAGCCTCTGGCTCAAAGGATGTAAGCCCGGGATCACAGATCTTCCTGTGAGACAGAAGTGGAACACAAACAATTACGTTTTCAAAATGGTGCAGTGTTGGCATATGGATAAATATCTAGATTGTAGGTCCTCTGTATGCAATCGCTGTTGTAGATCACTGTAGGTAAAATACAAGATCACTAACGTATAGGCTTCAAAGTCTCCATTGTTGATGGCCTCAATCAGCTGCTCAGTCACTTTGATGATCTCCTGCTTACGAGCTGAGAGGGGGAGCGAGAGAAGAAAAAAAAAACATTTCCACATGTTGCCACAAACCTAACAGTGAACTGTCCCACAACCGTAGGCGATTCGAGTAACACACCTCTGATGTGTTAAGTAATCAAGGGAGTGAATGAATCCCTTTAGAGCAGTTTGAGGGATTTACATCAACCAAAGATGCACCATTGAGAGCATCCTGTCGGGCTGTATGACCGCCTGGAACGGCAACTGCACCGCCTGCAATAGCAGGGCTCTCCAGAAGGTGGTGCAGTCTGCCCAACGCATCATCGGGGGCACACTGCCTGCCCACCAGGACACTTACAGTACAGCATCCAATGTCACAGGAAGGCCAAAAAGATCATCAAGGACGTAAACCACCTGAGCCACAGCCTCTTCATCCCGCTATCATCCAGAAAGATGCCCAGGGTCCCTACTCATCTGCGTGAACGTGCCTTAGGCATGCTGCAAGGAGGCATGAGGACTGCAGATGTGGCCAGGGCAATAAATTGCAATGTCCGTACTGTGAGACGCCTAAGACAGCGCTACGGGGAGACAGGACGGACAGCTGATCGTCCTCGCAGTGGCAGACCACGTGTAACAACACCTGCACAGGATCGGTACATCCGAAAATCACACCTGCGGGACAGGTACATGATGGCAACAACAACTGCCCGAGTTACATCAGGAACGCACAATCCCTCCATCAGTGCTCGGACTGTCCGTAATAGGCTGAGAGGCTGGACTGAGGGCTTGTAGGCTTGTTGTAAGGCAGGTCGTCACCAGACATCACCGGCAACAATGTCGCCTATGGGCTCAAACCCATCGTTGCTGGACCAGACAGGACTGGAAACACCCACAACATCTGCTAAATACAGTGTATGTGACCAATACAATTTGAAGTAGTGGTGACAATATGACCCACAACACAGTCAATAGGTTCAGGGGCCAAGGTTCACCATTTACACAACCTTTCCACAGATAACATGATTTTATTACCTTGCAAGTTAAGTAGCTAAGGTAAGAGGTAATGGATGTAAAAGAAAAACAAAGCAAAGGTTTTGTGGTTTAGAAAATCTGTTATTTGAGGTAGATGTCAAATGGAATGGTAGTGAATTGACTGTTAGTACTTTTTTAGCGTAACATGCACTTAAACATAGAGAATTAAAGTCCCAGGAATGAGAAAAAGATCAATGCTCTTTCGTAAACTCTTTATCTTCGACACTTTTGTCCCTTCTGACACTTCCAATCGGCGTGACTGACAGAGCACAAAGGATGCAAATTAGTAACGGTTGCCCTCAGGTTCTGTGTACTTGTCGGAACGTTGTTCACCAATGTGAGGGAGACTCCAGTTAAGAAAAAAAAAAGATTAATCGGAATTGCCGATTAATTAGGGCCGATTTCACGTTTTCATAATAATCGGAAATCTGTATTTTTGGGCACCGATTTGCCGATTTTTTATTTTTACACACCTTTATTTAATCTTTATTTAACTAGGTAAGTCAGTTAAGAACACATTCTTATTTTCAATGACGGCCTAGGAACAGTGGGTTAACTGCCTTGTTCAGGGGCAGAACGACAGATTTTCACCTTGTCAGCTCGGGGCATCCATACTTACAACCTTACAGTTAACTAGTCCAACAAAATAACAACCTGCCTCTCTCTCGTTGCACTCCACAAGGAGACTGCCTGTTACGCGATTGCAGTAAGCCAAGGTAAGTTGCTAGCTAGCATTAATCTTATCTTATAAAAAAACAAATCGATCATAATCACTACTTAACTACACATGGTTGATGATATTACTAGATATTATCTAGCGTGTCCTGCTTTGCATATAATCTGACTGAGCATACAAGCATACAAGTATCTGACTGAGGCAGAAGCAGGCGCGTAAACATTCATTCAAACAGCACTTTCGTGCATTTTGCCAGCAGCTCTTCGTTGTGCCTCAAGCATTGCGCTGTTTATGACTTCAAGCCTATCAACTCCCGAGATGAGGCTCGTGTAACCGAAATAAAATGGCTAGCTAGTTAGCGAGCGCTAATTGTCATTGTGTTGCTGGTTCGAGCCCAGGGAGGAGCGAGGAGAGAGACGGAAGCTATACTGTTACACTGGCAATACTAAAGTGCCTATAAGAACATCCAATAGTCAAATGTTAATGAAATACAAATGGTATAGAGGGAAATAGTCCTATAATAACTACAACCTAAATTATTTATTATTATTTATTTGAGGCTAAATTGATTTTATTGATGTATTATATGAAGTTAAAATAAGTGTTCATTCAGTATTGTTGTAATTGTCATTATTACAAACAAAAAAATGATTAAAAAAATAAAAATAAACATTTTTTTAATTATTTTTTTTTTTAAACATTTATTTTCTATTTTTAAATTGGCAGATTAATCGGTATTGGCTTTTATGGTCCTCCAATAATCGGCATCGGCGTTGAAAAATCATAATCGGTCGACCTTTAGTATCAACAATGCAGAAATACTTTTTTCCTATGCCCAACCTTGGTGTAATACATTGTAAATGCATTACTGTATACATTTCCAAAGACTTGTTATAAAAACAGTGATGATGAGCACAGTACTTATGATCTGGCAACCCCTAGTTAGACTGACTACTCCAATGGCAGACGATGACCTCCAGAGGGCAGCAGAGTACACACATACTGGATGGCTGTGTGGGAGACTCACGCACATGCTTTGCACCACTGAAGCAGAGCGCAACAACGTGCTAACCTACAACATGCAACCTCAGAAAAAGGGTACTTTTTTTAGGACCCTTCTTCACAGGGATCCATGACAAACAGTAACAGGGTGTGTGCCTCTGTTTAGTCTTTGATATCTAGTGCCATGTACAATGAGGGAATTATTTGCATGTATTTTCACTCACCACATGCACCAAATGAGCCCAAAAGTCATATCCTAAACAAATGTGGACTTCAAATGAGGCACATCTGATAGTGGTCAACAGGATATGGAGGGACGTTCGTTCAGGGGAAGTGGGGCACAGAGGGTAGTAGGTTTTGGGGGGGAAATAGTTTTAAGTTTGTGCCCTCTCCCTTACTCTGGGCAAACTTACACTGCATGTCGCTGGGGCCTGGGCTAGGCAGGGGCCCAAGGGGGTGCCGAGGCTGAGGCCCCTGAGTGTGGGTGTGGTAGGGCCCACAGTGGGCGGCAGGGTGGACGGAGAATAAGACCACAAAGAAGGAGGTGAAGAGGAGGAGCAGGTAGCAGGTGACCAGGGCCCTGAGAACATAGTGGCACAACTCCTCCCTACTGGGCCAAACACTGGGAGAATACCAGCAGGAGGAAGATGAGGAAGAGGAGGAGGAGTGGTACGAGCCTGAGTGCTCCCGCCAGAAGCAAGGGGAGCGTGGGGAGGAGGGACGGGAGACTTGGGCAAGGGTGTCAGGGTGACAAGGGTTATTGGTATGAGTGGTGGGTGGATGGATGGAGGTGAGGGATTGAAAACAAAAATGTAAAATGGAGAAAAGAAATGAAAGGTTGAATGAATGAAGGATGAGTGACATTTCCTTGTCCTCAGTGGGAGATCTGGAAACAAAATGCTGAGGAGGAAAGTCATGACAAATGTTAATTTTAAAAAACAGATGAAAAATGTATGCTGGGATGGTTGTAAGGCCTCCTCTTTCTGGCAAGTGTTGATGTTACAGGGTGAGTGACACTCGGGCACTGATAGGTTCCTGTGTGTTGGGTTGGTGCTTCAGAATGTGCTGTGGCCAGCAACATGGTTTTGTTTATTCGGAACAGTAGAAAATAGGGCGAGACAATGCAAAAACCCACATCCTACAGTCTACCAACTCCTACACACGCACAACGTGATGGAACGACCACGTCAAACTGGGAAATGCAATGCCTTCATCTTTCAAACAAAGGGAATATGAAAATGACGAGTCTCTAAACAACAGCCGCAACACAGACACGTTTGGTGGAGAAAACAGTAATGAGACGTGTCACATTGCACAAAGCCAGAACCCATCAGTAATCATCCGTCATGGAATGCAAACGTTGACAGAAAGCAACTCTCAAATGCAATGAAACATTATTTTCTCTCCACACAAACTGCCATAGCTAGGAGTACTAGGAGCTAGGAATGACTGTTCAAAGCAGGTAGCTCATGAGATTTCCTTATTCCATTTCAAAGCAGGTAGCTCATGAGATGGACCAATGAAATTGCATCCCCGCCTCGGGCCTTTTGAAGGAGGAATGTAGAGTGAGGAGATGAATCATTGTGATTGGGGTCATCGTCACGCTCCCCAGATGCCATGACGTCATACAAGGAAATCCCCGATCACACTTGTAGGCCATGTCATAGCGACTTTAGCTAGCTAAGCTCGTGCGCAGAAACACGTAAATCGGGTTTAACGGTGGTCTCGCGCCGAACTGCGCACGTGGAGGCCGTCCAATCAAAGGCACTCCTTGTGAAAGCGTGTCGGTTTGTCACTTTCACGAGGTTGGAGTAATAACACGTTCGACTACTTAAGACATTGGCTCCAATCCAGGTCGTGCCTTCAGATTTCGAGAAAATGAACAGCGATGGAAGAATATTTCACTTCTCTCATCGACTTCTCCAACCCCCAGCCTGGTCTGCTTTGCAAGCGTTCCAGGTAGTCTCGCAATGTTGCGCCTCTCGATTTCGAAAAAAAAACCCAGCAAAACCATCCATTTGAAGAGGGAGGTGAACAAATGCTACTAATGGCTATCTGTAATGGTGTTGCTCGTGCACACACACACACACACACACACACACACACACACACACACACACACACACACACTGTTCTGGCTCAGTGGACCAACAGGGCAGCAGCGAAATGGGAAATCATGCAAGGCCTGCAGCAGAGCCTGATTTGGCTCCCTTAAACGACTGTACACAGTGTCCACGCCTCCCCCATGGCTTCTCTTTGTAGACTCAGCCTGCTCTCATTGTGTTAGTTCCCACAACCCACTGTAGACACAGTTCCAAATCACTAATGAGTCACTAACTAGCTCAGCAGAGTGGGTGTAAAATGCACCACTGACAATCAAAGTTGGGCCACAATTCACCCATTGTTCTTCCAATACCATTGGTCTTGGCAGGTAGCCTCGCGGTTAAGAGCATTGGGCCAGTAACCGAAAGGTAGCTGGTTCGAATCCCCGAGCCGACTAGGTGAAACATCTGTCCATGTGCCCTTGAGCAAGGCACTTTAAACCTAATTGCTCCTTTAAGTTGCTCTGGATAAGAGCGTCTGCTAAATGACTCATATGTTAAACAAACACAGTGAAAACAGAAGGACGACATCAATTGAACTTTCATAAAAAGAAAATGCACGGTGAGACAGATGACATCATTCACAGGACTGACAGTGTAAGTAAAGTCTTGCAGTTAAAATGTATTGATATAGAAAGACAGTCTAGCGTTACAAGTTTGGAGGATGGCCGTGCATGATCAGGTGCCTCCCCCGAGTGGAGCTGCAGTCTAAGGCAATGCATCACAGTGCTTGAAGCGTCACTACAGACCCGGGTTTGAACCCAGGCTGTGTCACAACCGGCTGTAATCTGGAGTCCCATAAGGCGGCGCACAATTGGCCCCAGGCGTTGTCCAGGTTAGGGGAGGGTTTGGCCGGGGGGGGGGTCTTTACTTGGCTCATTGTGCTCTAGCGACTCCTTGTGGCGGGCCGGGCGCCTGCAGGCTGACTTTCGGTCGTCAGTTGAACAGTGTTTCCTCCTCCTCCGACACAGTGCGGCTGGCTTCCGGGTTAAGCGGGCGGGTGTTAAAAAGCGCATTTTGGCGGGTCATGTTTCGAAGGACGTATGGCTCGACCCGTTCGGGGAGTTGCAGTGATGAGATAAGATCGCAATTGGATTCCAATGGCATATTACAAAATTGGGCAGGACAAAGGGGGTCAAATAAATAATGATGGACAGATTAAGTGGATTAATTAAAGCATATTAAATGAAAAAGCAGAATGGATGCCTGGATAAACACATGCTTACCTGATGAATTCATACAAACAAATTTATACAAAAGAAAAACAGGGATAGCAGTACATTTTGATGCAAAATCAGTAGGACAAAAATACATGCCAACACGTCAGTGCTGTGAGAATAACACATTCCCTTTCACTTAGACTGTGCACAGCCAACACCGAGCTACTTGCCTAATACAGGTGTGTGCTCCTACCTTTCACGTCCTCATCCTCCATGGTGGTGTTTGCACTCTCACTGGACTCCTGTTGGACAAGAACAAACAGCTGAGAACAATGGACACCTGTCAGCTGTTGAAACTGGATAAAGCGGGAGCACAAGAGAAGTAACGCATTGACAGACGAGTAAAATAGTTTGGGCAAAGGAAACGGATTATCTTCGGGAACTGCTGAGAGAACAGATTTTGGATAACTAAACATACTCTTTTGGGCTATAGTTACACAAACAAAAATATCATCATTGACATTGTGACAGAACAGATTTGAACATAGGTCGACGTCTCATTTTGGTCACACAAGCTGTAGGGCCTAGTTTTGAACTATGTCATTTTAACAGCAAGCCACTAGCAGTACTACTCCAACACTCTGAGAGTGAAAAAAAAATCTTCACGTACAAAGCGTTATAACAATCCCCCGGATCCACATTCGTCAAACCGGATCGCATTCTAGCTCGTCGGGGAACGGACTCTACAAGGTGTCGAATGCGTTTCAGAGGGATGCTGGCCCATGTTGACTCCAATGCTTCCTGTAGTTGTATCAAGTTGGCTGGATGTCCTTTGGGTGGTGGACCATCCAGGAAACTGTTGAGCCGTGGAAAAACCCGGCAGCGTAGCAGTTCTTGACACAAACCTTTGCGCCTGGCACCCTTTTACCATACCCCGTTCAAAAGGCACTTAAATGTTTTGTCTTGGCCATTCACCCTCTGAATGGCACACATACACAATCTATGTCTCAAGGCTTAAAAATCCTTCTTACGGTGTTCTTAATGTTTTTATACACATGCACATTTGTTTAACGTGAGATAAAACATGTTGACAAAGTCCTAAGTCCGGTGTCTGTGTGAAGCGCAAATGAAACAAACATTTAGGACATACACACCAAGGCGCCATGCATGCAACGTTATACAAGGCTTTGTAAGAAACACAAACTAAAAACCAAACTAGCTTATCACTCTGCTAACTAGAGGACAACAGCAAACACCTAAATGCTTGGCACTGCTGTTCCATTTACTCACTACTTTGTTTCCATCAGTTGGGTTGTGGATGACAGTGGTTTGAGGCTCCTGGTTCACAGAGAGGAGGAGGAAGAGGGTGAAGAAGGGGTTAAATAGACAGGAAATTGGCGTGGTAAACAGTTAATAAGAAAGAGAGAAAAAAAGGGCCAAAGGAACCTCGGAGAAGGCAAGTTTGGGGGTAAATATCAAGGACAAACGATGCACCACTGAGGCTATAGCTAAGGGCTTTAATGCAGCATGCCCAACTTTTTCCATGAAAACGAGAAATCTTTGAGTCGTCATCTTGGTGCAATATAAAAGGCATCAGAAGACAAGGCTATGATATTCATATTTAAAACAGACACACAGCAACCAAGACAGGATGGGAGGTGTACAGCAGTAGGAAGCATGCTAGTCACCAGGCCCTTCCTGGATATAAACTACAGGAAGGTATTTTACGTGTGTACAGCCAAAGCAAGGCGTGCAGTTGACCCTTAGAGCTGACTCCAGACAGTGTGTGTGTGTGTGTGTGTGTGTGTGAGAACATCAACATGCCACATTTCTAACACCTAGAAATACATAACCCCATCACTTTAGAAGTAGTGTAATAGCCATTGTTAAAAAGCCACAAGGTTATTACCATGTTATTATATACATAATGGGATGGAAAAACGAAGATAATATTTTGTATGCATTTGCAAATGGTGACATTATACTAGGGATGCGTCTCCGGTTCTGCCCGGGGCTGGTTAAATACAGTACAGGCCTCTTGGCTGACCTGACATGTCTAACACGCGTAGATAAAACTGCGGTAAGTCTGGGTCGATTCCCTCTGGGCAGTGCCGACAGGTGGGCTGTCATAAGGCATGCCATGGCACGGTCACGTTGAAGCTCATGTGTGGTGACAGGGTGACACGGATGGCACTAGCGGAGTAATCTTAGGATGCGTTTCACTGCTAGTGTGCGAGGTCTATTTTGGGAAGCACGCATGCGTGTTTCAACCAGCATGTCTCATTGGTTTCCTTGGTAACTTGGGGGGGGGGGGTTAAGTGGAGTGAAAGTAAAAACACAAACCCCGGGATGTACAGTTGTTCACACACGCAGAAGCAAAAAGTGCACATGCCAACTGCAATGACTACTGGTCCACAGTAAAAATAAATGCCTGTGTGTGATAAAAAAAAGAAAACAAAAATTCAATATTAAAAAGAGGCATCACTGGGAACAAAACAAAGACAGACGTTGTTAGAGTGAGGCGAGCACGAGCAGCCCGAGCATGGAGGATGAGACAGACCAACAGGCAGGCAGACGTGCAGAAAGACAGACAGTGTACCAGAGTGGGGGGCTCTTTAGGGCTGGTGACTACATTGGTCTTGTTGTTGTTGATCTAAAAAGGTAAGTGGACAGAGACGGAGACAAGAAACAGCGATTGATATCAGGAAGAAGGACCCAGTGGTCCAAGCAGGGAGAGAGACAGGAGAGGTGTCCCGGAATACACAGCTGCGGGAGTGAAAATGTTAGGAGTTAACGAGCAAGTACTCTGCAGGGTATAAAGAGGAGTGAGAGACAGTAAGTTCATGAGACAAATCTGTGGGTTCCAAGCCTGTAGCGGTACATCATTATTCTGGAGGATTATAAGCAGAATAAACATGCAAAGGAGTTCCTCGCTGAAACAGAACTTCATAAACATGAACTTGAAAGCGATCGGCTGTTCCACTCTACTTTTTCATGTTTTTCAGGAAGCCTAAATTGCGACTATTAACGTTGTTTATGGAGACCTTAAATCTAACGAATTAGTGCCATTGTGGCTCTAAACTAGAGATGAGAAATACAAATTCAGTAAGTCATGCAATTATCCAATGCTGTTGAAATTTAAAAGTCAAACGACGTTGTGACATCCCAATAGTTTTTGGTTTTTACTGTTAGCAGGAACATCATCGTCTGCATCGGAAACACGTCAGGGGACAAAATTAAGGTCAAAAAGAGTTATGCTATTCCTTTGTGAACTGCATGCCCTGATTTTGTAGCCCAGTCATTGGGCATCCCAGCTATGGAAAACGATTTTTAAAAAGTACTAGGTAATATGGGTCAACTGGAATGCACCTGATCATCGAACTAGGTTCTCCTCAGGGAGATATGGGGAGCTAGCCATGAAACTCAAACTACACATCAAGAGGCTTATACAATGGGTTGCTCATTAAACCAAGATACGGAGACAACTATCCTTGGCCAGGGATCTACAAATGGCTGATTGAACCACCCTGAACCCAACCACTAGACAGCACTAGGGTGTTCTATAATCAACCACATAACTGGCGTGGTAGATGCAAGGTTGGACAAAAAATAGGGACAATAATAATAGGGACAATAATATTGCCAGCAATATTGGCATTGGCTCAGTCTCAGACAGAACACAAAAGAGAACAAGACAAACGGGGTCCAATATCACAACCCCAAAACACAACCAGTATGTGTCAAGACCCTAGACTTAACAGTACACTCTGTTATAAAATAGCCTTTCTCAAAAACACATTTACATTTGAGTCATTTAGCAGACACTCTTATCCAGAGCGACTTACAGGAGCAATTAGGGTTAAGTGTCTTGCTCAAGGGCACCGACAGATTTTTCACCTAGTCCAGAATAAAACCAGCGACCTTTCGGTTACTGGCCCAACGCTCTCAACCGCTAGGCTACCTGCCGCACACATTTGTAATCATTAAAGATTTAGCATACACGGAAACCAAAATTGATGGCAGGACTAAATAATGTAATGCCTGCCATTTCCCCAGTCCATTAGGTTATCTACTCTTCAACACAGCCTCAGAGGCAGTGACATTTAAGAGGGTAACATGCTGGACCCCTGCGCTAAACCTGAAATAATCCTTCAAAAACTGCCTGCTGTGCTTTCAAAACACACCGATGACTCACACGGCTGCAGATAGACTGATTTAGAAAGAGTTTTTGGGCAAATATATCAGGTACAAATGTACCTAGATGCTAAACCTCCTACAGCCGCTTAAACCGCCTGCCATAAGCACCTTGGGTAACGGTGTTATCAAATATATTGGTTTATCCATCACCCCTCCTCGGAGGACAAAAATAACTTGGTATTTACATTTACATATTTGACACAGTAGTTACATGTCATGTATCTCAAAAGACCAATATGTAACTACTGTGTAAAAAAAAAAAAAAGTTCCATGTATGTAAAAATGTGTTTAGAATATACATAAGTTATTTTTGTCCTCCGTACTTCTGTTTTAATCTAGAGAGGTTAGAGAAGCTATCTAGATCCTCAATGAGACTGTGCAGGGGATCCATATTACGAATTCAAGACAAGTTGAGTCATCGGCATACATTGACGCCTTTGTTTTTAAGCCCTGGATTTCTAGTCCCTTGAGATTGTTGGATCTGATTTTAATAGCTAACATTTCCATGGCCCTAAACAAAATGGCTGTGCAGCGACGTTCCCCATCCAACCTGCCAGCTTGAGGGGATCTGCAAAGAAGAATGGGAGAAACTCCCCAAATACATGTGTGCTGGGGGGGATACATTTGCAAAATGTTCATAAAAAACAAGTTTTACTTTGTCATTATGGGTTATTGTGTGTAGAATGATGAGGGGGAAAAACTATTGTAGAATAAGGCTGTAATGTAACAATCAATTAAATTTACGACAAGTGGACTCCAATCAAGTTTTAGAAACATCAAGTATAACTAATGGAAACTTGCGCTCAATTTCAAATCTCAGCAAATGGTCTGAAATATGTAAATAATTTTTTTAATTAAAAAAAAAAATAAAGTTGCAAAAAATTCTAACAACCTGTTTTCGCTTTGTCATTATGGGATATTGTGTGTAGATTGATGAAGAGAGTAAGTGGATACCTGCTCGTTGAACATCTCATTTCAAAATCATGGTCATTAATATAAAGTTGGTCCCCCCTTTGCTGCTTTCTGGGAAAGCTTTCCACTAGATGTTGGAACATTTCTGTGGGGAGGTTGGGCACTGATCTTGGGCGATTAGGCCTGTCGACATTCCAATTAATCCCAAAGGTGTTCAATGGGGTTGAGGTCAGGGCTCTGTGCAGGCCAGTCAAGTTCTTCCACACTGATCTTGACAAACCATTTCTGTATGGACCTTGCTTTGTGCACAGGGGCATTGTCATGCAGAAACAGGAAAGGGCCTTCCCCAAACTGTTGCCACAAAATTGGAAGCACAGAATGGTCTAGAATGTCATTGTATGCTGTAGCGTTAAAATGTCTCTTCACTTGAACTGAGGGGCCTAGACCGAACCATGAAAAACAGCCCCAGAGCATTATTCCTCCTCCACCAAACTTTACAGTTGGCACTATGCATTCGGGCAGGTAGCATTCTCCTGGCATCCAACAAACCAAGATTTGTCCGTCAGACTGTCAGATGGTAAAGCGTGATTCATCACTCCATTCATTACTGACCTTAGGCTTGTGTGCGGCTGCCCAGCCATGGAAACCCATTTCATGAAGCTCCCGATCAACAGTTATTGTGCTGACGTTGCTTCCAGAGGCAGTTTGGAACTTGGTAATGAGTGTTGCAACCGAGGACAGACGATTGTAATGAGCTACGCGCTTCAGCACTCGGCGGTCCCGTTCTCGGAGCTTGTGTGGCCAACCACTTTGCGGCCGAGTCGTTGTTGCTCCTAGATGTTTCCACTTCACAATAACATTACAGCTGACCAGGGCAGCTCTAGTTGGGCAGAAATTTGACAAACTGACATGTTGGAAAGGTGGCATCCTGTGAACGGTGCCACATTGAAAGTCACTGAGCTCTTCAGTAAGACAAACATTGACAGTAGAATGGCCTACGTCAGCAACGGGTGTGGCTGAAATAGCCAAATCCACTAATTTGAAGGGGTGTCCACATACTGTTGTATATATAGTGTATGTGATCCTAGTATTTTAGGATCAGCATTTGGAGAGGGAGATGGGGGTCAGGGGAGACAGACAGATGCAGGGGGCATACACAAAGTCAGCCAGTATTTTGACACGGGACCAAAGGTGGGGAGACGGCCACTGGAGGACAGCTACTGTAGCACAGCTGTGAGGGGGATAGCATGTGATTCACTGACTGACACAGACCCCGAGTGGGGAGAGCAAGAAATGAGGGGTTGAAAAGAGGGGTGTGAGTGACCAGAGGGGAGTGTGAGAGAAAAGGGGGGGTAGGGGAGAAATATAGAAGATAGAAAGATGGATAGAAAGGAGCGAGCAGTATTGAGAGGAGGGGAAATAAATTCCCCCAATAAGGAAGAGAGTGACACAAATTTTGTAGTCAGATTTAAAAACAGAGATAGAGAGGGAACAGAGTTACTGAGGAACACGTGGAGGTCATATTGAACCACTAGCTGCTATGACAGCTGAGATTTGATTAGACGGGAGATGAGGACTTCCAGTCAGATTTAGCAGATCGGTCAGCTTCCTCAGATCACAAAACAGACGCTACCACTCTGACTGAATTATTTTGTAAAGGCGGAGCCCGATTATTGAAATATCTTACATGCTGACCACACCAGGCCGCGTTGCGTGTGCGAGCGTCACAACATAAATGGACACCTACATGTTAATCAATCATTTCATCCAAACTGCTCGCATGCATCAATGAGCGTCTGTGTGTAGCCAGGCGTTAAAATAGAACTTGATTTTTGATTCCATCTCCTCATTGTTTTTTAGGAGCATATATCCACTTGGGTGATCGAAAGATGAACTGAGGTCCACACTCCAGTCCAGTTGGTAGCGGTAATGTGCCTTAAAGTTGGTTGCTAACCGCCATATAAAAGTCCACAGAAGAAGACTGAAGGATGAGAGATTACTAGAAACTAACTAAATTCCCCTTTTATCTGTGGATTAGTTGTCGGAGGAGAGAACACACGATTTTGTGTGACTCAAAAATAAATACAATTCTACAAAATATCCATGAATGCTTCATGTGTTTCGACCTGTCCCCAAATGAATATACAGTTGAAGTCGGAAGTTTACATACACTTAGGTTGGAATCATTAAATCTTGTTTTTCAAGCACTCCACAAATTTCTTGTTAACAAACTATAGTTTTGGCAAGTCGGTTAGGGCATCTACTTTGTGCATGACACAGGTCATTTTTCCAACAATTGATTACAGACAGATGATTTCACTTATAATTCAATGTATCACAATTCCAGTGGCCAGAAGTTTACATACACTATGTTTACTGTGTCTTTACACAGCTTGGAAAATTCCAGAAAATGATGTCATGGCTTTAGAAGCTTCTGATAGGCTAATTGACATCATTGGAGTCAATTGGAGGTGTACCTGTGGATGTATTTCAAGGCCTACCTAACTCAGTGCCTCTTTGCTTGACATCATGGGAAAATCAAAAGAGATCAGCCAAGACCTTAGAATTCTTTTTTGTAGACCTCCACAAGTCTGGTTCAGCCTTGGGAGCAATTTCCAAATGCCTGAAGGTACCACGTTCATCTGTACAAACAATAGTACACAAGTATAAACACCATAGGACCATGCAGCCATCAAACTGCTCAGGAAGGAGTTGCGTTCTGTCTCCTCGAGATGAACGTACTTTGGTGCGAAAAGTGCAAATCAATCTCAGAACAACAGCAAAGGACCTTGTGAAGATGCTGGAGGAAACAGGTACAAAATGATCTATATCCACAGTAAAATGAGTCCTATATTGACATAACCTGAAAGGCCGCTCAGCGAGGAAGAAGCCACTGCTCCAAAACCGCCATAAAAAAGCCAGACTACGGTTTGCAACTGCACATGGGGACAAAGATCGTACTTTTTGGAGGAATGTCCTCTGCTCTGATGAAACAAAAATAAAACTGTTTGGCCATAATGACCATCGTTATGTTTGGAGGAAAAATGGTGAAGCCTGCAAGGTGAAGAACACCATCCCAACCGTGAAGCACAGGGGTGGCAGCATCATGTTTTGGGGGAGCATTGCTGCACGAGGGACTTGTGCACTTCACAAAATAGGTGCATCATGAGGGAGAAACATTATGTGGATATATTGAAGCAACATCTCAAGACATCAGTCAGGAAGTTAAAGCTTGGTCGCAAATGGGTCTTCCAAATGGACAATGACCCCAAGCATACTTCCAAAGTTGTGGCAAAATGGCTTAAGGACAACAAAGTCAAGTTATTGGAGTGGCCTCAATCCCATAGAAAATATGTGGGCAGAACTGAAAAAGTGTGTGCAAGCAAGGAGGCCTACAAACCTGACTCAGTTACACCAGCTCTGTCAGGAGGAATGGGCCAAAATGTACTTATTGTGGGAAGCTTGTGGAAGGCTACCTGAAACGTTTGGCCCAAGTTTAAATGGTTTAAGGCAATGCTACCAAATACTAATTGAGTGCATGTAAACTTCTGACCCACTGGGAATGTGATGAAAGAAATAAAAACTGAAATAAATCATTCTCTCTACTATTATTCTGACATTTCACATTCTTCAAATAAAGTGGTGATCCTAAGACAGGGAATTTTTACTGGGATTAAATGTCAGGAATTGTAAAAATCTTAGTTTAAATGTATTTGGCTAAGGTGTATGTAAACCTCCGACTTCAACTGTAGTTGGTTCAGAGTTCGTTTTGACATTTCAACCTGCGTGTCCTAATCACGTCTGGTGCCTGCTATCGTCAGTATGTTAGTCATGCAGCACTCAAACTGACACCATTTCACTGCTGGCAGCTGAAACAAATGTACTGTAGAAATATTCCAACTTCTCTTCAGAGACGGTCAGTTACAATATAAGTTACATGAGTCCATAACTAAAAGGTGTGTGTGTGTCAATGTGCATGGTCAGATGTTAAGATCGCAGAAGTCGATGAGATAACTTACCTTGACGCCGTCAGCTTTCTTGTTGAGCAGGCTTTTGGCTGCTGTAAGGATAGAGGACAAGGGGACAAGGTCAGCGAGGACACCTCTGATTGACACACACACACCACTAAATCTAGTGAAGACAGCCAATTATGGGCAAACTGTGACAGTCCTACAGAATTGAGGTTTAATGTCCTCTACCCAACACACCCACTTGTAAATAGAGACCGTGTATTGCTTAAGGAAGACTCATCATGTTAATGACAACTCCCCAATAGAGAACACGTTAGCACCGACTCCTAAATCAACATGCAAATATAGTCCACGCATGGAGCGAGCTAATTGATTGGTCGGGTAGAATGATGAGGTTCCTGGCACGTGGAAAAGCTCAGTGATTGGTTAAAGTGATCAGGGATGTCACACAATATCCACACAGTTCATGAAGAGTGTATGAGAGAGGGAAGAAGAAAGGTGTTTGTAAAAATGTTTTGTCTGAGAGGGGTGCAAGTTACCAAGACGGGCACATGGGTAGAGAGCAGTGCCAAGGCATGCCTCTTTCCATGACAGAGACTCTTACCTCACAAGGTTATACAATCCCAAAGACAGAATGGAGAAAAAACAAAAGGTAAATAAAACAGGTGTCAATCAGTGGAATTCAAACTTTTTCAGCGAGGACACCATTTTTTTCCGCCAGAATTTCTGGGGACCCCGTTTTTTCCCAAAATAATTCCTTGCGAATACCCACCCCATTCCAAATCAAATGACAACCTTGAAAATCAGTACATTTCTACATTACCAAATAACCTTAGATTCATAGCGTTTTCATCTCTATCAAAATTAAAATAAACCAATAAATACATACTCAATAACATCTTTCTCAAAAAAGATTGTATATCGATCCCATATAATAATCTGTAGTTTTTTTTATTTGTGGGGCGACCCCATAAAGGGCTGTGACCCCGACATTGAATACCACTGGTCTTGGTAAAGTCTTGCTCTTGAACAAAAAAAGTATTGGCTATACGGAATGAAAATGTAAAACAATGTACTTTTTAAATAAAGTATTTTCTGTTAACAAGAGAACCAAAGTCATGACAGGGAGAGAGAGATTAAACAATGTGTTTTTCTTGCCTGAACTAAATTGCCCAAATAAATACAAGGAAGCAGGAGAAAGTGAAGTCCACATCTTTCCTCCAGTAGCCACTCTGATTCAGAGGGGTTGGGTTAAATGCAGAAGATATTTCCTTTGAATGCATTCAGTTGTGCAACTGACTCTATATCCCCTTTTCCTTCCCTTCCCCTTCACTCATCAACCGAGAGAAAATCTATATTTTTTAACTAACAGACAAAATATTAAAGTATTGCCCTTTAAGAGGCCCAGATCGAATGAACCGCATCGATCAGCATCGCTCCCCTGGTCTCCAGGCAGTCTTTACTGATATGAACTGAGAGCAGGCTGATGGTAGTGGTCGTTTTAAAGACCAGCATATTCATCCTGGAGTTCTCCCCTACAACTCATGCGTCTTTCACATTTAGTCGCTCCATACTCTCGTGCTTTTCTTTCGTCCTTGTTCCTCTCTCACGCCATCAGTCCTTCCTTTAACACCTGCCCCTCTATCCCTCCTTTCCCCCCCATTGTTTTCCTCAAGTGTTTCGGTGAAATAACACATCCAGCTGCAATGGTAAGCAGCAGCTGATGGGAGAATTCTAAATGTTGATCTGGTGAGCGAGCGAGAGGAAGAGATAGAGCAAAAACACAAGACAATACAGAGCCAAGAGAGAGACACCTTGAAAGAAACCGCAACACAGTAGGTAGATGCATCGTACCTGAGAAGTTGCGTGTGGCCAGCATGGTGGTGAGGATAGCACCCTGAGGAAGGGAAAAGGAACAGAGAGATGAAAAACTGACCTCCGAGGCTGTAATACTTGGCACACTGTCACCTCACCCTCCTAACACGGTGTCCAACATTAGGTGGATAGATTGTGATGCTAATGACCACATCATTTAGTGCTCAGGGTCCACTCTATGACAAGCGTGGGGCTCGGATTTAGTCGAGTTGTCACTTTCTCAAAGTCTCACTCACGACATCTTGGTGAAGTCATGTGAGAAACATTCCCTCACCTTGAGTTTCCTTCTGGCGTTGAACTTCCTCAGGCACTCCACCGTCTCCTGTCTGTGCATCATGGACGCCACCGTGGAGCGTTGCTGCAGAGAGGACAGGGGGAGAACGTCATGAGTCTGTAGGTGTGCTCCTCGGACCATTGAACTGTGTGTGAGTGAGTGAGTGAGTGAGTGAGTGAGTGAGTGAGTGAGTGAGTGAGTGAGTGAGTGAGAGAGAGAGTGAGAGAGAGAGAGAGACACGTACACAGATCCAAGGGTGTTTGAGTGCGTCTGTGGCGGTGACCCTCTTGACAGGGTTGATGGTCAACATCTTGTTAATCAGGTCTTTGGCCTCGGGGGTCACTGTGTCCCACTCAGGGGACGGAAACTGACGGGGAGAACATCGAAAGAGGCAATGAGGCTCGTCATCCATCAGTCCATCCATCCACTCATCTATCCTCCCATCCCTCCCTCACTCTTTCACTCCCTCCATTCAGCTTTGTTTGAAAATGTGTCCTTGGAGAAACTGGCAAAAAAACCATCACATAGTTGCCAAAAAAACAGATTCACTGAGCAGAAGGTGATCGTCTCCAGAGCCAAGTTGGGCTTGAGCCATTGCAGTGGGCTGTCCCCCTGCCGCTCTCCTCTCTGCCCCTCTCCCGTTCGAAAACTCAATCTGTCTGGGACAGGCGTTGGGATTGACTGGGGAGAGTGTGTCGGGTGGTAATCAAGTGGCTAACACATTTCCTTCTTGTGCAAGATGAGACAAGATAAACATGTTCAATTCCAGTCACTCAAACAAGAGATTTTTTTTAAATAATTGTTATTTAACCTTTATTTAACCAGGTAGGCAAGTTGAGAACAAGTTCTCATTTACAATTGCGACCTGGCCAAGATAAATCAAAGCAGTTCGACACATACAACAACAGAGTTACACATAGAGTAAAACAAACATACAGTCAATAACACAGTAGAAAAATAAGTCAATATACAATGTGAGCAAATGAGGTAAGATAAGGGAGGTAAAGGCAAACAAGGCCATGGTGGCGAACTAAATACAATATAGCAAGTAAAACACTGGAATGGTAGATTTGCAGTGGAAGAATATGCAAAGCAGAGATAGAAATAATGGGGTGCAAAGGAGCAAAATTAATAAATACAGTAGGGGAAGTTGTTTGGGCTAAATTATAGATGGGCTATGTACACGTGCAGTAATCTGTGAGCTGCTCTGACAGCTGGTGCTTAAAGCTAGTGAGGGAGATGAGTGTTTCCAGTTTCAGAGATGTTTGTAGTTCGTTCCAGTCATTGGCAGCAGAGAACTGGAAGGAGAGGCGGCCAAAAGTTAGAATTGGTTTTGGGAGTGACCAGAGAGATATACCTGCTGGAGCGCGTGCTACAGTTGGGTGCTGCTATGGTGACCAGTGAGCTGAGATAAGGGGGGACTTTACCTAGCAGGGTCTTGTAGATGACCTGGAGCCAGTGGGTTTGGCGACGAGTATGAAGTGAGGGCCAGCCAACGAGAGCGTACAGGTCGCAGTGGTGGGTAGTATATGGGGCTTTGGTGACAAAACGGATGGCACTGTGATAGACTGCATCCAATTTAATGAGTAGGGTATTGGAGGCTATTTCGTAAATGACATCGAGGATCGGTAGGATGGTCAGTTTTACGAGGGTATGTTTGGCAGCATGAGTGAAGGACGCTTTGCTGCGAAATAGGAAGCCAATTCTAGATTTAACTTTGGATTGGAGTTGTTTGATGTGAGTCTGGAAGGAGAGTTTACAGTCTAACCAGACACCTAGGAATTTGTAGTTGTCCACATATTCTAAGTCAGAACTGTCCAGAGTAGTGATGCTGGATAGGCAGGCAGGTGCAGGTAGCGATCGGTTGAAGAGCATGCATTTAGTGTTACTTGTATTTAAGAGCAATTGGAGGCCACGGAAGGAGAGTTGTATGGCATTGAAGCTCGTCTGGAGGGTTGTTAACACAGTGTCCAAAGAAGGGCCAGAAGTATACAGAATGGTATCGTCTGTGTAGAGGTGGATCAGAGACTCACTCACCACCAGACATCATTGATGCATACAGAGAAGAGAGTCGGCCCAAGAATTGAACCCTGTGGTACCACCATAGAGACTGCCAGAGGCCCGGACAACAAGCCCTCCGATTTGACACACTGAACTCTATCAGAGAAGTAGTTGGTGAACCAGGCGAGGCAATCATTTGAGAAACCAAGGCTATCGAGTCTGCCGATGAGGATGTGGTGATTGACAGAGTCGAAAGCCTTGGCCAGGTCAATGAATATGGCTGCACAGTATTGTTTCTTATCGATGGCGGTTAAGATATAATTTAGGACCTTGAGCGTGGCTGAGGTGCACCCATGACCAGCTCTGAAACCAGATTGAATAGCGGAGAAGGTGCGGTGGGATTCAAAATGGTCGGTAATCTGTTTGTTGACTTGGCTTTTGAAGACCTTAGCACGGCAGGGTAGGATAGATATAGGTCTGTAGCAGTTTGGGTCAAGAGTGTCCCCCCATTTGAAGAGGGGGATGACCGCAGCTGCTTTCCAACCTTTGGGAATCTCAGACGACACAAAAGGTTCAAGAGGTTGAACAGACTAGTAATAGGGGTTGCAACAATTTCGGCAGATCATTTTAGAAAGAAAGGGTCCAGATTGTATAGCCCGGCTGATTTGTAGGGGTCCAGATTTTGCAGCTCTTTCAGAACATCAGCTGACTGGATTTGGGAGAAGGAGTAATGGGGAAGGCTTGGGCGAGTTGCTGTGGGGGGTGCAATGCTGTTGACCGGGGGAAAGGTAGCCAGGTGGAAAGCATGGCCAGCCGTAGAAAAATGCTTAGTGAAATTCTCATTTATAGTGGATTTATCGGTGGTGACAGAGTTTCCTATCCTCAGTGCAGTGGGCAGCTGAGAGGAGGTGTTCTTATTCTCCATGGACTTTACAGGGTCCCAGAACTTTGAGTTTGTGTTGCAGGAAGCAAATTTCTGCTTGTAAAAGCTAGCCTTGGCTTTTCTAACTGCCTGTGTATGTTGGTTTCTAGCTTCCCTAAAAAGTTGCATATCACGGGGGCTGTTCGATGCTAATGCAGAACTCCATAGGATGTTTTTGTGTTGGTTAAGGGCAGTCAGGTCTGGAGAGAACCAAGGGCTATATCTGTTACTGGTTCTAAATTTCTTGAATGCTTATTTAAGATGGTGAGGAAGGCATTTAAAAAAAACAACCAGGCATCCTCTACTGACGGGATGAGGTCAATATCCTTCCAGGATACCCGGGTCAGGTCGATTAGAAAGGCCTGCTCGCTGAAGTGTTTCAGGGAGCGTTTGACAGTGATGAGTGGACCGATATAATGACCCATTACGGATGCAGGCAATGAGGCAGTGAACGCTGAGATCTTGGTTGAAAACAGCAGAGGTATATTGAGAGGGCAAGTTGGTTAGGATGTTATCTATGAGGGTGCCCGGGTTTATGGCTTTGGGGTGGTACCTGGTAGATTAGCTTTGCCTGCTAAAGTTAAGTGATCGTGATCAAAGTCTCAGAAACAGTGAGGGGATGGGAGGTTTCGGTATCAATCTAAGAGCAAGCCTGCCTTAATGTCATGTAAATACTGTCAGATAACAACCATAGAAATCAACTCCAGTGATACCCAGTGGTGTAAAGTACTATTTAAGTGGTTTTTGGGGGTCTGTACTTTACCATTTATATTTTTGACAACTTTTACTTCACAAAATTCCTAAAGATAATAACATAATTTTCACTCCATACATTTTCCCCTGACACCCAAAAGTACTCATTACATTTTGAATGCTTAGCTGGACAGGAAAATGGTCAAATTCACGCAAGAGAACATCCTTGGTCATCCGTACTACTTCTGATGGCAAACTCGCTAAACACAAATGCATTGTTTGTAAATTATGTCTGAGTGTTCAAGCGTGCATCTGGCTACCCATAAATAAATACAAAAACAAGAATATGTTTCTGTCTGGTTTGCATAATATAAGGAATTTGATATAATGTATACTTTTGATACTTAAGTATATTTAAAAGTAAATATTTGACTTTTACTCCATTGTATTTTACTGGGTGACTTTCACTTGAGTCGTTCTCTATTAAGGCATCTTGACTTTTACTCAAGTATGACAATTGGGTACGTTTTCCACCACTGGTGATACCTTAAGCCAGTGAGACTCTGCCAAATAGATTTCCACAGTAAGTGTCAAACACTGCTGACAGATTGGCAAACAGATAAATGTGTCTGTGTGAAAGGATGTACTGTACGTGACAGAGTATGTGTGTGTCGTGTCAGTACTCACATCGTAAGCCCCAGCCTTGATCTGCTGGTACAGTCTGTGCTGGTCCTCGTCCCAGAAGGGAGGGTAGCCCACCAGGAGAATGTAGAGAATCACACCTGATGAGACAGAGACACAAACATGTCATCAGGATGATACCAATTATGAATAAATGTCATTTCAAAAATGATACTCAAATCTCAGCAAGAGGAGAAAGTACAATCAGTATGACCCAATAATAGTAATGGCTTTTAGTGACTTAAATCAGAGAATGTGAGCACCGCTCATCGCTCCACGTACTTTCCAACCGCTCCACTAAAAACCAATCCTCAAAAAATGTAAATTTAAAAAAAATCAAATTTATCCACAATTTAACCAACAACCATCGATGTTTGTGACCACCTGGACCTACCATTTAGTTTAGAAGTATTGAAACCAAACCATATGGATTTGAATGTATTAAATCATTACAGTCTATAAATTGCACACACAGGCTGTGACTTACTTAGAATAAAATTAAATAGTGCCTTTGAATGTATTTTTAGAAACATGGCCAGAGTCTGAACCTTCGGGTTCATGCGATGGAGCCTGGAATAGCAGGCTCGCAGTGGAGAATAACCTCTCAGCGCTTGCAGAGCCACTGTGGATGCTAAACGTCTTTCGGGCCACTCTTTCCATGCTGGGCAGGGATGTGTAGTTTTTTTTATTTTTCTGTAGTTAGGCCTAGATTTGAGGTAAAATAACCCTAAAAAAACAGAAAGCTCCTTAAAAAAAAGGTAATATGCCAGGCCTATTCAATGATGGCATATTGTATAGATAATAGAACGAAAATGAACGAAACTTTAAAGAGATCTGATTTTTAGTTTATAAATACTTTGCTACAATGACACACTCAGTTAGCTACCCACCTCATTCCTTTCTGTTAGCAGGTAAGTACACCATCATGCTTTCGTGATACCCGTCTTTTCAGATTCCAAAATGATTATTTAGTTGTAGACACTACATCACCTACTCCATCATCTCTTGCTCTTGGTCCTCCTCATCTTTGCAAGTCACCTTGATTTATCAGTTTCTTTATGAAAATATTTAGCACCCTAAATGACTGTGCCTAAAGCAAGGGGCTGTAGTAGCACACAAGTAGACGACAAATGCATGCTGGGCCGGGCATGCCCTGAGCTCGTGAAGTGAGCGCTACTGGAGCCGACACGCCAGCCTTTTGGGAAACGAGCTCCACGCTCCAGGCAAATTGGGTACGCTCCACTCCTCGCTCCCAGCTCCACTCACATCCTCTGGACTTAACACAAGTTAACAGCTTTCATTGTTATACGGATGAGGAGATCAAGAGAGGACAGAAAAGGACTCCCTCTTCATAGACTCCTCCCACTATAAGGGTTTTCATCATGTCACCGTCATTGTGGTTACAAAAACAATCCAAGCACTTCAGCACTGTGTTGCTCATTTGCTGGTAGGTTACCGGGACGAGCTCAAAGGCCCTTGGTTGGTCAGCAGAGCACTAACGACACAAATAAGTAATTGTGGCCCAAAATTCAGAGACGCACAGGTTGTGAATGAGTGTGTGGTAGACATTAAAGCCCAGGTGGCCCTTGAGTTTATGTAACGAGTGGGCTGCAGTGATTAATTCAACTGGATGAACTCATTGTCTGTGTGAGAGCCATGTAGGTCCTTTGTAGTTCTTACTAGCCTTTAGCTCAAAGACCAAATAGATTGTTCCATGTTGGGAAGTTCCTTACCACAGGCCCACATATCCACAGGTTTCCCATAGGGGTCTTTCCTCAGGACCTCTGGAGACAGGTAGCCTGGGGTCCCCGCAAAACCTGGAACAGAGATGAGATGTCATGTAAATGAACTACAGTTCCCAAGATAGATGTAAAACAATACATCATAGTGAAACAATAGCTTGCTCGACATTGTGAAATATACATACAGTAACAGTCAAAAGTTTGAACACACCTACTCATTCACAGGTTTTTCTTTATTTTTACTATGCATTATGAAGGAAAGAAATTCCACACATTAACTTTTAACAAGGCACACCTGGTTAATTGAAATGCATTCCAGGTGACTACCTCATGAAACTGGTTGAGAGAATGCCAAGAGTGTACAAAGCTGTCATCAAGGCAAAGAGTGGCTACTGTGAAGAATCTCAATTATAAAATATATTTTGATGTGTTGAACACTTTTTTTTGGTTACTACATGATTCTATATGTGTTATTTCATAGTTTTGATGTCTTCACTATTTTTCTACAATGTAGAAAATAGTAAAACCCTTGAATGAGTAGGTGTGTCCAAACCTTTGACTGGTAGTGTACGTACATTGCTCCAATAGCGCAAATGCACAGTATTAAATGGACATTAAAATACAACATGACAATATTGTGTGGGTCTGTGTAGAGTGTGTGAGCGTGTGTATGTCTCTTCACAGTCCACGTTGTGGTGTGAGGTTATTTTATACAGGGTTTTTTATATTTGATTTTATTGCTCGACTGAGGTACTTAATGTGGAAGAGAATTCCATGTAGTCATGACTGTATGTAGTACTGTGTATTTCCCAGAGTCTGTTCTGGACTTGAGGACTGTGAAGAGACCGGTGACCTATCTAGGGGAATATGAATGGGTGTCTGACCTGTATGTTAGCTGTTTGAACAGACAGTTTGATGCTTTCAACATGCTGATACCTCTCACAAAAGAGAGGTAGTGATGCAGTCAATCTCTTCTCTACTTTGAGCCAGGAGAGATTGACATGCATGTTATATTTTAAGGGCCACCGTGCTGCTCTGTTCTGCGCCAACTGTAATTTGCCTATGTCCATCTTTGTGACACTTGACAATATAAATGAGCAGTAGTCCAGGTGTGATAAAACTAGGGTCTGTAGGACTTGTTTTCTCAATTGTGATGTCAAGAGAGCAGAGCTTTATCACAGACAAACCTCTCCTCATCAATAAGTTTTGACCATGTCAGTTTACAATCTAGGCTTACATTATGGGTTGCAGTGATATAACTTGCTGTGGTAGCAGACGTGTATCATTTTGAGTCATCAGCATACATAGACACACAGGATTTACTCAAGGCTAGTGGTAGATCGTTAGTAAAAAAAAAAAAGAAAAAAGGGGCCAAGACAGCTGCCTTGAGGTATCCCAAAAAATGACCAGGTTTACGCTAGATGTGCTTCCGTTAGGTAACTCTCAATCCATGATATGGCAGAGGATGCAAAGCTATAACAGTCTGCTGCTGAAAAAACGATGATCACTAATTTCAAAAGCTGCACTGATGTCTATCAAAACAGCTCCTAAATTCTTATTACAAATTTCTTATAGCCTATCATCAGTCATTTGTGTCAGTGTATTATATGTTGAGTCCCTTTCCTTATAAGCATGCTAAAAGTCAGTCATTCATTTGTTTACTGTGAAACGGCATTGCATCTGGTCAAGCACATTTTTTTCCAAAAGTTTACTAATGGTCGGTAGCAGGCTGATTGTTTGGCTGTTTGAACCAGTAAAAGGATGCTTTGCTATTCTTGGGTAGCAAAACGACTTTTGCTTCCCTCCTGGCCTGAGGGCACACACTTTGCTGTAGGCTTAGATTGAAGAGAAGGCATTTTGACCCCCACGGAAGATGTCATTACTAGGTGGTTTGTCATTATTAAAAAATATATATTGTATACTCCACCACACTCCCTTTACAGAATTAAAAATGAAAATGTCTTTCATAATTTCTGTTTGCGCGATACGAAGGTTCATAGTTTGTTGGCATGTGATACCTAATTTTGCCAATGAAAAAAGTCATTAAACTATTTGGTAACATCAGAGGCTTTTGTGATAACTGAGCCCTCTGAGTCCATGAAGGATGACAGTTCGCCTTCCCCCCCCCAAAAAAAACATAATTTACGGTGCTTTTTACCTTCATTCTTTATATAACTTATCTTTGTTTCGTAGAAGTTTCTTCTTATTTTTGTTTAGTCACATGATTTATCAATTTACAGTACGTTTGCCAATCGTCTGTGCAGCCAGACGTATTTGCCATTATTTTTGCCTCGTCCCTATCAACCATACAATTTTTCAATTCCTCATCAATCCATAGTAATTTAGGAGTTTTTTACAGTTAGTTTCTTAGCAATTTCATAAATGTGTCAAGTGTGGCGTCTGGTTGCTCCTTATTACATACAACAGACCAGATACAGATATTATAATCTCAGCAAAAAAAGAAACGTCCTCTTTTCAGGACCCTGTCTTTCAAAGATAATTCGTAAAAATCCAATAACTTCACAGATCTTCATTGTAAGGGGTTTAAACACTGATTTCCATGCTTGTTCAATGAACCATAAACAATTAATGAACATGCACCTGTAGAACGGTCGTTAAGACACTAACAGCTTATAGACGGTAGGCAAATAAGGTCACAGTTATGAGAACTTAGGGCACTAAAGAGGCCTTTCTACTGAATCTGAAAAACACCAAAAGAAAGATGCCCACCTGCGTGAAT
The DNA here is from genome assembly GCF_018296145.1 of Oncorhynchus tshawytscha. NCBI lineage: Eukaryota > Metazoa > Chordata > Actinopteri > Salmoniformes > Salmonidae > Oncorhynchus > Oncorhynchus tshawytscha. The sequence continues at coordinate 30,032,311 of NC_056438.1, forward strand.
GTGCATTATGCATGCTGCAAGCAGGCATCAGTGTGTTATATAGTAGTATAGTGTGTTTAGTGTGTTTTTTCACAATTTCTAGCCCCTGTTGCTCTAGCGCAGTGCTTCTCAATTATTTTCTGTTATGCCCCACCCTAGGAAGAAGTAAACAATTCGCATCCCCCAACTCTCTGCCGCGACTGTAAATAGTATAATTTGTCTATAAAATTGTTATAAGTACACCTCTGCATAACATTGTATCCATTGTATTTGATACTGAAAAATAAAATGAAATATAACTAATAAATAATACATTCAAATTGATCAGCAACATTAACTAAGGAGCACAATATATGAAACACTTTGACCTATAAAACAAAAATGAATAAAACAATGTGCTGATTTAAAAAAAATCAAAATGAGGAAGTCAGGATTAATGGCTACAATGAGCACATTTTGCAGAGCACAGCTTTTCGAAGAGGGGTTTGAAGCATGATACTGCAACTCTCAGCTCCTGCTCAATGTTTAGCTGGGACCTGTACTTGTTCTTCAGTGCAGCAACAGCAGAGAAGCCAATCTCACAAAGATAAGATGTTGCGAAAGGAAGAAGAATGCCCATGGCCCTCTGCCCTAAGAGTGGATACTGCCTCTCTACACTCACACAGACTACATTCACTCAGTGTCTGTGATGTGAACCTCAGTCTCAATGTGGAGTCAGACGTCATATCAATGAACTGGTCCTCCTCTGCAGAGCTGAAACTAGTTGGAGTTGGTGCATTGAAAGGATCTCTCACCCAGTCATATTGGGAACTGTTTTCAGGAAAGTACTTTTATTTTTGCAGCACTTGCGTCATCCAGCATGACAGACACCATGTCTAATGCTGCAGGCAGTATCAGCTCCTCTGCTATGGAGTGGAGTTGTTGCACTGAGCAATTTGGTACGCCACCTTATATGATGCTAACAGTGCTGGTTTACTGAAGTAGCGTTCACAAAGCGGGACGATTGTTGGCAATATTCTGCACGTTTTCGCTGAAAAAAACTCAAGCGGCTTATCAGCGTGATTGAGGTGTAATGTCTTTAAGTGACGCCTTCATTTATTTGGCTTGATGCTGTCCGCTGCCAACATTTTTAGACACAGTAAACATACCGGTCTTTCCTCGTCCCCCACCGTAGTCACAGTGAAGCCAAGCGCTACATACACTTCGTCATATTTCCTCGTCTTAGGTTTTGGGAGACTTACGTTTTGTCTCGTTATCTGTCTCTCTCCACCTTTCTTTTCATCCCTGTTAAATATTTTTCCATGGTGTCTCTTAAGGGTTTGTTATCTGCACTTCATATTTCCTGCTCTGTGCTGTGTGCTCTTGTTTGGTGAAAAAAACCTACTCCCTGCGGCAAAACAAAAGCATGTTCCCCGGGGTCACATGCCCTGGCATCACTCCGAGCCCCCCCCAGGGGGCGCGCCCCACTATTTGAGAAGGACTGCTCTAGCGTTTGAACGGTGTAAACGCCAAGATATTATGACCCCATTCCAGAAAGCTACGACTATCAGGAAGACATAGATGCTCATAAGGAATCGTTAGAAGGGAGAGTGACAAACAAACACCCCTGATGACAGAGGGAAATTAATTCAAAGCATACTTCCTTCAGACTGGAATTTGGTATTAACTGATTTGACATATCTTTGTATTATTTATTGAAATACTTAGTTTTCAGGTGATTTCAAAATGACAATTACTTTTAAGAAGCTTTAAATAGTTGTTCAAATAAAATAAAAAATGGTGAGTGAGCGTTGTGGTTTTTCCATTTCAATATTATCAAAATGTTTTGGTTGCACCTCGACTCACATCGGTTGAGAGTAGAGGTCGACCGATTAATCGGAGTGGCCGATGAATTAGGGCCAATTTCAAGTTTTCATAACAATTGGAAATCGGTATTTTTGGGAGCCGATTTGCCGATTTAAACATTTTAAAATTATTATTATTTAAAAAATTATTTATACCTTTAATTGACAAGGCAAGTCAGCTAAGAACACATTCTTATTTTCAATGACGGCCTAGGAACGGTGGGTTAACTGCCTTGTTCAGGGGCAGAACGACAGATTTTCACCTTGTCAGCTCAGGGAACCAATCTTGCAACCTTACAGTTAACTAGTCCAACGCAATAACGACCTGCCTCTCTCGTAGCACTCCACAAGGAGACTGCCTGTTACGCGAATGCAGTAAGCCAAGTTAAGTTGATAGCTAGCATGGTTGATTATATTACTAGATATTATCTAGTGTGTCCTGCATTGCATATAATCTGACTAAGCATACAAGCATACAAGTATCTAAGTATCTGACTGAGCAGTGGTAGACAGAAGCAGGCGCGGAAACATTCATTCAAACAGCACTTTCAAGTGTTTTGCCAGCAGCTCTTCGTTGTGCGTCAAGCGTTGTGCTGTTTATGACTTCAAGCCTATCAACTCCCAAGATGAGGCTCGTGTAACCGAAGTGAAATGGCTAGCTAGTTAGCGCGCGCTAATTGTCAGTGTGTTGCTGGTTCGAGCCCAGGGAGGAGCGAGGAGAGGCACGGAAGCTATACTGTTACAATGGCAATACTAAAGTGCCTATAAGAACATCCAATAGTCAAAGGTTAATGAAATACAAATGGTAGAGGCAAATAGTCCTATAATTCCTATAATAACTACAACCTAAAACTTATTAACTGGGAATATTGAAGACTCATGTTAAAAGGAACCACCAGCTTTCATATATGTTCTCATGTTCTGAGCAAGGAACTGAAACGTTAGCTTTCTTACATAGCACATGATGCACTTTTACTTTCTTCTCCAACACTTTGTTTTTGCATTATTTAAACCAAATTGAACATGTTTCATTATTTACTTGAGGCTAAATTTATTTTATTGATGTATTATATAAGGTAAAATAAGTGTTAATTCAGTATTGTTGTAATTGTCATTATTACAAAAAAATAATCAGATTAATCGGTATCAGATTATTTTGGTCCCCGAATAATCGATATCGGCGTTGAAAAATCATAATCGGTCGACCTCTAGTTGAGAGCCCTCCACTTTCTTAATATCTTTTTGCAACATTTCATTTTAAGAAAAGTGCTTTATTGGTGTGTGCGTGCGCTGCTTTTTAATACACTTCTTCCGAAGAATAATTGCATGTAGAAAATGTCTGGCCTCCCTGCAATTAACCTTTTTGACATCTGGCCCCTGTAAGATCATAATTGAATATCCCTGACATATACCATCAAGCATTTCATATTTGATCCAGATACTGACTGTCAGCACTAGGTAGTCTATAGCAATTACCCACAAGAATAGGCTTTAGGGGAGGCAGGTGAACCGGTAGCCATATTACTTCAACAGCATTTGACATTGACCCCCCCATTTTGTAGGCCCACGAATAAAAAATGTTATCTGTGGGATGCAGGGTCTCAACTTAATGTTAGAATAGAAGGTACAATTTCGAAATATGCTTGTGGATCAGCAGTTTTTCTCTTACGTCAGTCACTGAAAGTAGGGTAAATCCAATTGTGTTCAATAATTTGACAGCACCCCTTTTGATTTGAACGAAACCTTCAATACATATTTGCCCACAGAAGAAGTGGTCAGAAATGTACCTTTTGAAGCCTCCCGGGTAGCGCAGTGGTTAAGGGCGCTGTACTGCAGCGCCAGCTGTGCCACCAGAGACTCTGGGTTCGCGCCCAGTCTCTGTCGTCACCGGACGCGACCGGGAGGTCCGGGGGGCGACGCACGACCTCTAGCGTCGTCCGGGTTAGGGAGGGGTTGGCCGGTAGGGATATCCTTGTCTCATCGCGCACCATCGACTCCTGTGGCGAGCCGGGCACAGTGCGCGCTAACCAAGGTTACCATGTGCACGGTGTTTCCTCGCTTCCGGGTTGGATGCGCGCTATGTTAAGAAGCTGGGTTGGGTTGTGTATCGGAGGTACGGGAGTTGTAGCGATGAGAAAAGATAGTAGCTACTAACAATTGGATACCACGAAATTGGGGAGAAAAAAGGGGGTAAAATAAAATAAAAAATGTAATTAAAAAGGGGGGCCTCCTGGGTGGCGCAGTTGGTAGATACAATATTTTTTTTAAGCAGACATTGAATACCCTTTGAGCACAGTGAAGTAATTAATTACATGGTGTGTCAATACAACCAGTCACTACAGAGATACAGGCGTCCTTCCTAATTCAGCTGCATTTGAATTTGCCGCTCTGCAGCTGCCGGAGAGGAAGGAAACCGCTCAGGATGTTCACCATGAGGCCAATGGTGACTTTAAAACAGTTAGAGTTTAACTAGGGGTGGTAGGAGAAAACTGAGGATGGATCAACAACATTGTAGTTACTCCACAAAACTAACCTAATTGACAGTAAAAAAAAGGAAGCCTGTGCAGAATTGTTTTCTTCCAATACATGCATCCTGTTGGCAACAAGGCACTAAAGTAATAATGCAAAACAATGTTGCAAAGCAATTAACTTTTTCTCTGAAGTCTTACAGTTTACTTAAAACCTCTTGGTGTTAGGGGGCAGTATTTTCATTTTTGGAAAAAAAACGTTCACGTTTTAAACGGGATATTTTGTCAGGAAAAGATGCTAGAATATGCATATAATTGACAGCTTTGGATAGAAAACACTAACGTTTCCAAAACTGTAAAGATATTGTCTGTGAGTATAACAGAACTGATGTTGCAGGCAAAAGCCTGAGAAACATCCAATCCGGAAGTGCCCCAGGTTTTGAAAGCGCTGCGTTCCAATGACTCCCTATTCAGCTGTGAATGTACCATCAACGAACTTACGCTTTCTACGTATTCCCAAAGGTGTCTACAGCATTGTGACGTAGTTTTATGCATTTCTGTTGAAGAATAGCCGTAGGCGGCCACATTGCGTAAGTGGTCACATGGTGGCTCCGAGAGAGATTCTCACGTAAAATATAGAGGTAGCCATTACTCCAATCGGTCCTAGTGAAAAACGAATTGTCCCGACGGATATATTATCGAATGGATATTAGAAAAACCTTGAGGATGGATTCTAAACAACGTTTGCCATGTTTCTGTCAATATTATGGAGCTCATTTTTAATATTTTTCGGCGTTGTGGTGACCGCAATTTCTGGGCGATTTCTCAGCCAAACGTGAAGAACAAACGGAGCTATTTCGCATACAAAAATAATCTTTTGGGAAAAAAATGAACTTTGGCTGTCTACCTGGGAGTCTCGTGAGTGAAAACATCCGAAGTTCATCAAAGGTAAACAATTTAATTTGATTGCTTTTCTGATTTCCGTGACAAGGTTGCCTGCTGCTAGCTAGGCTATGATAAACTTACACAAATGCTTTTCTAGCGTTGGCTGTAAAGCATATTTTGAAAATCTGAGATGACAGGGTGATTAACAAAAGGCTAAGCTGTGTTCCAATATATTTCACTTGTGATTTTCATGAATAGGAAGATTTTCTAGGAAGATTTATGTCCGTTGCGTTTTGCTAATTAGGGTCAGATGATGAAAACGGTCCCGTTCACGGGATGGGGTGTCACTACAGGTTAAATCTGCTTTAAAAGCTATGGAAACAACTGAAAATAGTAGTCTGGCAATGACCGACAACCAATTTGGGAGAGCTTGACGAAACTTGAAAATAATAAATGGGCAAATTTTGCACAATCCAGGTATGGAAAGCTCTTGCACTTACCCAGAAAGAGTCTTCTGCAAAGGTGTTTCTACAAAGTATTGACACAGGGGTGTGAATACTTATGTAAATGAGATATTTCTGTATTTAAATTTTCAACAAATTTGCAAAAAAAATCTAAAAACATGTTTTCACTGTCATTCTAGGGCATTGTGTGTAGATGGATGAAAGAAGAACACATATTTTAGCCATTTAGAATTAAAGGCTGTAACAACAAAATGTGGAATAAGTCAAGGGGTATGAATACTTTCTGAAGGCACTGTATATTAATGTGGGCCAATTTTTTGCCCTGATCCAGGTTGCTTGTTTGTTTTTTGTGCTTTACTGGCGTAGAAGTAGGCATGATATTGTGTGATATTTTACAGTACATTTGAGCTGATCGTGCAGGGTTAACTGCTTACAGAGGGATTCCTACTAAGGCAAACTGTCTCAGTGCTAACAATGTAATTCAGGTTTATAGGCACAGGATTACTGCAGACAATAGCTATCAGATTGACAGAAATATTCAGGGGAGTTAGAGGAACATACATTTGGTTACTTACATCCACCGTACTACCATTTCTACGGGACTTTCAATGTCCTCTGTTGCTGATTATGACAGGTAGGATTGGAGCACAAATAGACCCAGGCCGTCAGGCTCTACAACTGTTCGCAATGTTGCTGGAGATAATCCTGGAACCCCTGTGCTTAGGTTGAATCCTGTCTCGTTTAAGAGACAGCCTAGTAGAGGTCAAATGAATCCTTAATGCAATGTTTATGGGCCACGATTAACAAGCTTCCAAAACTTCCCACTGGAACGGCCATCTGGGGAACGTAGTGTGGATCCCCGCCAGTGGAATGCAGCCTACTTCTCTAAAGAACTAAAATTCCCAGCATGCCCTGGGGCACCACCAGTGAACTGGGTAGATGATTCTCAGGTGACAGCCAGCCCAGGGGATTAGGATAATTAGTCTGCCATCCTGTGGGGATAAGCAGGCAAATGGCCCTGTTTATCCACCTAATAAAACCTGCACTATAAACCCAGAGAGCTGACACACCTCAAAGTCTCACGTCTCACACATTAACCAGGTAAACAAACTACGTAAACAAATAACATTTTATTTTACAGGTCTACAGGTGTACAGCTGTTATTTTTGGCTCATGTGACAAATAAAATGTTATTTGTTTACTTAGTCTTCAAACTCAAGGCTCCACGACCAGTACTGAAGCTAAGTGGACCTTACAGTGAAACCCTTACAGTGAAATGCTTGCTTACAAGCACTTAACATGCATTTTTCTGAACTGCATTGTTGGTTAAGAAAGTATTTACTAAAATAAACTGAAGTTTAAAAAAATGTAAAATAATAATTAGAGCAGCAATAAAATAACAGTAGCGAGGCTATATACTGGGGTAACCATTACAGAGTCAATGTGCAGGGGCACCAGTGTTTAGACCCAGGATCCTTAGCATAGTGATGAGGTTTGAGGGCACTATGGCGTTGAACGCTGAGCTGTAGTCAATGAATAGCATTCTCACATAGGCGTTCCTTTTGTCAAGGTGGGAAAGGGCAGTGTGGAGTGCAATAGAGATTGCATCATTTGTGGATCTGTTGGGGCGGTATGCAAATTGGAGTGGGTCTAGGGTTCCTGGGATAATGGTGTTGATGTGAGCCATGACCAGCCTTTCAAAGCACTTCATGGCTACAGACGGTCGGTAGTCATTTAGGCAGGTTACCTTGGTGTTCTTGGGCACAGGGACTGCTTGAAACATGTTGGTATTACAGACTAGGTCAGGGACAGGTTGAAAATGTCAGTGGAAGACACTTGCCAGTTTGTCAGAGCATAATCAGAGTACACATCCTGGTAATCTGTCTGGCCCTGCGGCCTTGTGAATGTCGACTAGTTTAAAGGTCTTACTCACATTGGCTAAGGAGAGCGTGATCACACAGTCGTCTGGAACAGCTGATGCCAAAGTACTTCTAACGTTTGTGTGTCTTTAGATATTGTTTAGAATAAAACTCGGTCTGTAAAGCACAGTACATGCTTAGTTACACCCTGGGGCTATATAGTAAAACAACACATTTCATAGGGGTGAAAAAATATATAGAAGACAGGGAAGTCAATGTTTTTGACGACACTGGGCCCTTCAAGTATTGTTAAATTAAGGCAAGAAAACGGGTCCACCTGTGCATTTATAAGTTTTGAGTGTTGGGCGAAAAGTTTTTAAAATGTACCACTTACTCCTGAAATTGGCACCAAAGAGACTGATGTTTTATTTTTTTATTACATATATCTCTGCTGTAAAATGTGCTAGAGAAAGTGTTCTCTTCAAACAGGTGAGGCCATTTTTAATTGTATAATCCTGTCGGAATTCTAGACTATTTTAGTGTAGAGAAACGTAAGTAATATTTACAACTTTTTAAATCGTTTTGGTGCAGATTTCATGTGTAAGAGATGGGGATAATACTGTGAAATTTATGATAACGCCTTTTAGTGTAAGAGCCATTTGAAAAGACCGCCTGCAATTTCAGCCTGTTTTGGCCTGCCTGGTGTTTTGGCCTGCCTGGTGTCGTCACCAAATTAGTTAGACTAATAACAAAGACTTCCAAACCGCTCTGCCAATAACAGTTCATTTCCCCCTCCCCAGTCAGACCACTCCCAGTCCTAGCAAAACGTGTGCTTGAAAAACTGCTTTTTGCTAAGAAGTTCTGTAAAAAAAAAATTAAAAAATGTTTTATTGAAAACAAATCACATTAATTGTTACTTAGAAATTATTTGATATTTAGATAAAAAAATGTCTGCATTGGACATTTAAAACAAGTCTTCAAATGAACAGCCAAGTTTGGGATTCTTGGTGATATTTGAACAGTTTTCTTACTGACTGGTACTCACCGAACCATGCCTGCTGGTCTCCCTGCACCTCGATGGCCAGACCAAAGTCCGCCAACTTTACCGCTGCGCCCTTCAGCTTACTGGCTAGGAGCAGATTTTCAGGCTTGGAGTGGAGAGAGGGAGACAGGATTTCAAAACTTCTCATATAGCAATATACATGAAAATGAACATGTCCGCAATAATATATTATACAGTAGGTGTATTCTGTCTAGTATTTTGGGTAATATCCACACTGGGTTGTAAAACCTAGACGGTGGGTCATCTCACCATTGTAAAATGGTATGATCCCCACTATACCTACAAAAGTATGTGGACACCCTGTTTTATTATTTGATTCAGTTATGTCAGCCACACCTGTTGCTGACAGGTGTATAAAATCGAGCACACAGCCATGCAATCTCCACAGACAAACATTGGCAGTAGAATGGCCTTACTGAAGAGCTCAGTGACATTCAATGTGGCACCATCATAGGATGCCACAGTTCCAACAAGTCAGTTCATCAACTTCCTGCCTTGCTAGAGCTGCCCCGGTCAACTGTAAGTGCTGTTATTGTGAAGTGGAAATGTCTAGGAGCAACAATGTCTCAGCTGCGAAGTGGTAGGCCGAACAAGCTCACAGAACGGGACCACGGAGTGTTGAAGCACATAAAAAATCATCTGCCTGAGAATGCTGCCTGTCCGAATGCATAGTGCCAACTGTAGTTTGATGAAGGAGGAATAATGGTCTGGGGCTGTTTTTCATGGTTCGGGCCCCTTAGTTCCAGTGAAGGGAAGTCTTAACGCTACAACATGCAATGATACGAGTGCTGAAGCGCGTAGCGCATTACAATCGTCTGTCCTCGGTTGCAACACTCATTACCAAGTTCCAAACTGCCTCTGGAAGCAACGTCAGCACAATAACTGTTGATCGGGAGCTTCATGAAATGGGTTTCCATGGCTGGGCAGCCGCACACAAGCCTAAGGTCAGTAATGAATGGAGTGATGAATCACGCTTTACCATCGGACAGTCTGACAGACAAATCTTGGTTTGTTGGATGCCAGGAGAATGCTACCTGCCCGAATGCATAGTGGCAACGGTAAAGTTTGGTGGAGGAGGAATAATGCTCTGGGGCTGTTTTTCATGGTTCGGGCTAGGCCCCTCAGTTCCAGTGAAGGGAAATCTCATTGCTATTGCATACAATGACATTCTAGACCATTCTGTGCTTCCAACTTTGTGGCAACAGTTTGGGGAAGGCCCTTTCCTGCTTCAGCATGATGTCCACGTGCACAAAGTGAGGTCCATACAGAAATGGTTTGTCGAGATAGGTGTGGAAGAAATTGACTGGCCTGCACAGAGCCCTGACCTCAACCCATCAAACACCTTTGGGATGAATTGGAACGCAGACTAAGAGTCAGTCCTAATCGCCCAACATCAGTGCCTGACCTCACCAATGCTCGTGGCTGAATGGAAGAAAGTCCTTACAACAATGTTCCAACATCTAGTGGAAAGCCTTCCCAGAAGAGTAAAGGCTGTTATAGGAGCAAAGGGAGGATCAACTCCATATTAATGCCCATGATTTTGGAATGAGATTTTTGACGAGCAGGTGTCCACATACTTTTGGTCATGAAGTGTAGGACCAAATTCCATTAACCAAATGATATTTTGGCACATTACTATGGCAATCTCCTCTATAACCCATTCATAACTTATCAGTACTGTGTAATAATGAACTCCATCGTGTCCCCTCCTGTGTCCCTGTGGGGCCATGCATGTTCACCGTCACCAAGCCTGCTTCTCTAGGGGAGCAGCTCTCTATGACTCAATGCTCTCACTCAACACACACTGGGGACAATATTACACCAGCTACGTCAGTGTTGAGTAACAGGATTGACACTGATACTGACACAGCAAAGAGAGTGGACACAGCTTGATCTTCACAAAGATACACGAGTCTGTGTAATAAGCCACACGCCGTCAAGGCTGCCATCCAGCCCAAGGTGCGGGGCTACAATGTCTGAGGTCGACAGTGACTCATACATAGTCCACATCGGAACAGGAAGGGGAGGGGCTTAGAGAACAGGTTACAGGTTGAGGATTAACACCGTTGCTGACATTTTCAAAGCGGCTTCTAGGAGTCTAAATTGGAAATAAATTCAAGAGAGATAGACTTAATGTAATAAACAGGAGATGCGAGTAGAAGCCGTTTCAGCCACTTTTTGGAGCGAAGCTGCTTTGCTTGTGGGGCAAATACATTAGTTACAGTACCTCAAGAACAGTATGTCAGTCGACTGACCACTTCTATGGCCTAGATCAGTGGTCACCAAACTTTTCTGAGTCAAGATCACTTTGAGTCAAAAATGCAAGACGAGATCTAACGCTTAGATTTTTTTGGGGGGGGGGAACTTAAAACATAAGCCTATGCAACATTAACCAAGGTTTGTGCAGTAAGCTATAGGCTCAATACATTATCACTGCATATTGGCTATGCTTGAATTACTAGTTAGGCACAGCTGAGTGAGCATAATAATTGGCTTTAGTTTATTTTTACTGGACTGATGGCCTGAATCTGATGGTCAGTCTGAGGGGTGGGAGGCAGCGGGGGTGAGGCTGCCTCTCACCCGACTCACTGTCCCTCCCCTCTCGCTACCTTCCAGCTGATGGCGAATCTCAAGTCACACTGCATGAATTCTGCCTCATGCACCAACTCATGTTGTTACGCCTACGACCGGAGAGAGTGAAATATTCCTCGATATTAAGAGAGACAAGCCGTTAACAATAACAACGTATGATTATCGGAACACTTTGCTATACTCCTTCATTGCAGCTGCAGTGCTGGTTGTAGTGTGAGTGGAAGTAGGGAGAAGACGCATTTTATGGCTTATAAAAGTTTTGGAACAAAGTGTTGGGACATTGCTGAATAACTTAAACGCTGAGTCTCTCTCTAGTCATGGTTTTAAACGTTTTGAAATCTCAACAGTATCAACTTTGCTGTGAGTTCGAAGGTTTATTTTTACAGTCTGGAAACTGTGTAGCTGGTGGTAGGCCTATAGGTGCACTTGATTCTCTGGGCCTGTCTACCGTCAGACACGTGAAATGGTTGAAAATGGGAACACTGCCTTCCCGGTTCAGTGTACCTACCGCCAACAACGCGAAACAAATCAAAAACTAGGAACGCAAGGCTTTACTGTTTTTTGTTACAAAAACGTTTGGTAATCGACTAGGAATACCTTGGAGATCAACCAGTCGATAGCGATCCACCGGTTGGTGACCACTGGCCTATATAAAGGAATCAATTCCTCAACATTATATAGCATCAAATCAAACAAGGTAAATTCATGATCATTCATTGGTGCAGTTAGTAGAGCATTTGTGAATTGTGATTCGTGCAGATCAGTGGGCGAGGACGGGGCTCACATGCTACGGGGGGGGTAAGTGCAGTCAACAGTGCCATGCAGTCATTGCAAACACCCCTACTAACTCAGCCTCCCTTCCCCACCAGAACATCATGTAACCTGTGTGGTGTGACTGGAAGCGGCCAGTTAAAAATGTTTAAAAAATCTCAGCCTCATAACATCCATCATATAGACCAGGGCTATTCAACTCTTACCCTACCAGGTCCAGAGCCTGCTGGTTTTCTGTTCTATCTGATAATGAATTGCACACACCTTGCACAGTCCCTGATTAGATTAACAACAAAAACAAACACAGTGGAACTGGCTTCGAGGTCCAGAGTTGAGTTTAAGGGCTACAGAGTCTTCCTTATAACACATCATCCCTAAACAGCTTTAAATAAATAATGTGCTTCATAAACAAATAGCTATTACGGAAGACTCAATATGACTAACGATCCCTCAATGGGCAGATCGATACATTGTAATCTAATCTAAACGCACATATGAGAGCTATAGTCCCTAGCTAGTATAGCTTTCAGGACTGGGTAAATTAATTGTGGTGTGTGTGGAACCTATCTAGCTCACTGTGATCACGATTGACGCCCGGTCCTCAGGGCTCCGGTGTAATGGGTCTAATTTAATTCAGGTCTCATAAAGATGTAATTATTACTAGCCTCGGTGGCCTTACTGTATCTACTGCAACTGGGAAAGATGCACTCAGCTTTCAGTCACACACAACTACAACGCTGACAAATTCACCCGTCTACCCTCACGCATATCTCTCACTTACTATTCCTCAATCTCCTAGCAATAAATCGGTCTCAATCTCAACTTCAGGGATTTAAACCAGTGGCTTGGTATCTAAACCTAGAGGGAGCGGGGAATCTACAGGAGGGCAGTGGAGGGAGAGAGAGAGAGAGGACAGGGACAGCCCTGGTCTCTAATGCAGTTGTCCAGACCAGCATCATCCAGAGTGGCCTGACCTCCCGTGTGGACAGGCAGAGGAAGAGAGAGAGCAACAGCGTCAGTGATTAGAGCAGCTGGGAGGAAGAGGAGGAGGGGAGATTGGCCAGAGGGAATGAAGGAGGACAAGAGGGAAGAGTTCAGTTCAGGGTAAAAGGAAGAGAAAAAAAGAACAGAAGAGGAGTGAAGGAAAGAGGATGAGGCATGAAAAAGGAGATGGACAGATGAGCAGGGATAATGAGACGAAGAGGAGGAGGTAGACCTGAACAGAGTGCCGTCAGCGTCGAGTCCGACAGAAGTCAATGAGTCTTGAAGGAACAGCTTGAGAGGGATGTCTGGTCTGATGCAGTCGGTCTGTGTGTGGTCTGGTGGAAACAGTCTAGAGTGCAAACTACTTAACTGTCCAACTAAATTTAGGTTGGTTGGATACAATGGTACCGTTCAGTACAATTACAGTGTGTCAAAATTACTATATGCATGAGTGTGTGCGAGTGTGTGCAGGTGTGTGTCAATATGGGTCCTCCCCCAACACACACGTACACACACACACACACACACACACACACACACACACACGTAGGTCACACCAGTGTGAAGAGATGTCCTTTCATCGGCCTCTTTCATGCTTTGTTTTGTTCATATTTGTTTTGTTTTTTGTCTATTCTGCCGCTCCCCATGGTAACAAGCTGGTAGCAGCCAATCAGAGCACTGACTGAGAGGGCCTCGGCGAATGCAAACGCAGGGTGATTATTTCAGGAGTGAAATTGTGCTCCTGGCTGCACCTGGCTCATTTGATTAGCAAATTTGAGTTCTGAAACTTGCCATGACGGCAATGACCGGGGGGATTGGAGAAGGGTACACCCTAAGAAGGTCGTTCCATGAAATGTGTGACTTTTGATATTTTAAGTAGAAACTGTGCACCAATATAGATTTTAAAATATATATAAACCACATGAAGAACTCAATAAAATCTAATAATATGAATAAAGATTTGCTAAAGAAAAGAAAATCAACATTTTGACATGTCCCTCTGTGTACCCTATGACCCCCAGGAAGATTTTAACCCACTTAACCCCAACACATTCTCCAAGTTTTCCGAGATATTTTGTTGCTTTAACAGTCATTTCTGAAGATGATTATTTATCTAGTGTCATTAGTGATTCAAACCTGTCCCTCATTTTAAAGGCCAACCCTGTTATGTGAACTGAACTCATGTTAATATGATGAAACTCCTATTCCTGAGTGGGTTGAGTGGGTTGAGCATGACACGTCAACCCTGTTACCCATAGATAGACAGGATAGAAATGTTTTATCCATTTCATTTTTTTATGTGAAGATTGCATTCAATTGCATCTCCCTGTCGCACACCACAAGCTTCCATTCCCCCTGTCACAAGGGAATTTATACCTGATTTAAGTTCAAATCACAACCATGTTACTTTATTTGGCACCTACTAAGCACTTAATATTATTTTTGTTGGTTAAGCATCAAGATGGGGAAACGTGTTGTTTTATGAAGTTGAACATTTTGCTCTTTATTACAGAAAGGAAAGGCACTGAATTAGTCGAAAGACCCAACAAGGGCAAGTCTCCAAATTCTACTTGGACAATGTGACAATTTCATCCTACTCATCGTATTATTATTTTGTTTAACAAGACTGATTTTATCCACCATTGAATTGGAGCGATTGCAGGCCCTATTTCCGTGCCTATTAACACCTCTGTCACTGTTCTGAAGACAAACACGGTGCGTCAGTGAAGGTGTGGACGTAAGAGGTCGACATGCCTTTCCAAAAAGTCCCAAATAAGACTTCCTTTCTGTAATTACCATTTCATCAGCGTTTAACTGGCCCGAGCAGTCACTAATGCAGTGGAAAAGTTCAAACTCAATTTGACCCTGTGCCTCCCATGTCTCAACTGAAAAAGACGTGTCAGAGACAGTCTATCAAAGTTCTTAACCCTCAAAGTCAAACGGATAAAAAGTCTGAAAGTCAGTCAGGATGAGTGGGGTCTCCGTTGGAGGGAGAGGAAGAAGAGGAAGGGCTGTGTTTGGCTTCCCGGCATTTCTACTCACCTTCAGGTCGCGGTGGACCACGCCCATCTGGTGGCAGTGGAGCACGGCCTCTAGGATCTGCTGAATGCAATGACTGCATGCAAACACCAGGGGGCGTGGGTTAGTGACAAGCTCACACTCACTGTGTGCCGTGCGTTCTCCTTGAGACGGGGGTGGGGGGGGGCAGCAAGGGTGGTGGAGGTGGTGGTTGGGATGATGTTTAGGCCATTGATTTGTTAATATCCCTCCAACTACCACCCCTATAACACCAGTACTCCAGTATAGAGCCAATGTATTTACTCAATTGAATGTGACTGCTTTGACTATAAGGTGAAAGCAAGATTGTAGATATTCTAATAAGTGAATGCGGCATAAGTTAAACAAAAGTGTGTTCTGATTGGACCATTAAGAACAAGGACATCTGGCTATGACATCATCACCCACCACCCCCACTCACTGTCCCCCCGGGTCTCAAAACAGAAGTGGTGTTAGCTCCCCGCTGGCTGTGAGCTCGACCCTGGGGAGGGTAAGGAGGAGGGAGGTGTATGAATTGATCCTATTTATACCCCTCTTAAACCAGAAGGGGCTTATCAAATACGCCCAGGACCCAGGCTCACAGCAGGCGTTCAGAGCAGAGAAACGAACACCGGAGAGAGATGCTACATGCACATCATCTTTGGGTTTACAGAGGAGGAAAAGGTGAGCTGTGTCACACCCCCCCCCCCTCACCGCCCTGCCGCCCCCGCGTGGGCCACCTGACCTCAACCACGAGTAGTGATTGGTGGAGGGGTCAGGGTGGCTGCTGGTAGGGGATTGGGTTTGGAAGAGAGGTAGAGGAAAGCGGCTTGTGGGGTTACAGGGTGAATGGGAGGGGCGGGGTGGATGTTAATTGGTGGTGGATTTCTGGCGGACGGGTGGGCAGGCGGGCGAGGGGGCCGGCATGGTGCCAGCATAGCCTCTGTTGTGTACTAACCTTCATGTCCCTGTGAACTATACCACTTTGGTGACAATGATTTACACTTTCTAGAATCTGCTGTATGCATTGGCTGTGGAGGAGAGAGACAAGGCCAGAAGAAGCGAAGAGGAGAGAACACACATCAGAAGAAAACACAAAAAAACACACAAAAAAACCACACAAAAAAAAGACGAAAAATGAGAAAGGCCAGTGAAACTGTAATATCAAAAGTAAAAACTAGAGAGAGAGAGACAGAGAGAGAGAGAGAGAGAGAGAGACTGAGAGACAGAGAGAGGAGAGTAAAGTTCACATCATGTTCTACCACTTAATCTTTTGGAGAGTGACAACGCTATTTCGGTCACAGGGACGCTAATTGACTTTCAATATCAGGAATGACAAAAGGGCTGAATCTTTTAACAGTCTTACTTTAAACGGAACATTGCTTTTTGGAATGAGTAGGAACTATCCATATTAAAATGATATGACCTCAAACTCAGGTCTTTGTGTGGTTAATGGCGTGCGCTTATACAGGGGGAAATAGATCCGCAGACGGCAGCCTCGTGACAGGAGAGCAACAGAAAAAACAGACGACAGAAGAGTATCTCCATAAGACACATGCCAGACAACGCACACAGATATAATACAGATATCATCAACTCTATTACTAAATTACAGTAACAAAGAGAAAGAGGGTGTATGCAGTAACACACAAGTACTTTTCACACGCATAATGTGTTATGTTGAGGCAGTAACTTGTGTCATTTTTAAACTCTAATGATGACAAATCCACTAAGTCTATTGTGTACAACTAAGTGAACTAGAATGTGTGTTTTGATGTTGTTTTATTTACATCCACTGACATGTGTTTGACTAGACCAGTAACATGAGTTGCTGTTAAGTGAGTCTGTGCGAGTCTGACCTGGCGTCTGCTTCGCTGTAGTACTCTCTGGCTACGATGTCCTCAAACAGCTCCCCACCAGTCACCCTGGAAGAAAGGGGAATAGGAGACGTGATAATTCCATGCTAGAAGTTCAGGAAAACAGCGAGAGACCCGGAGAACGAGGGTGCAGTCAGCTATGCAAATCTACCTTTCGGGCATCTTTCGAGGAGAGAAACGAGACACCAAAAGATGTCACGATTTGGACAAAACAGCAAATACGCTTGTGCTTTCTGATCATTAGAAAACCATTAGACACCCCTCCAACGGTGTTTGAATAAAACATGTAGTTGACATATTAGATTGGAATGCATTCCTGTGTGTTCCAGTGAGCTAAATGTCCCGAATCGTAAGTGTTATTCCAAGGAACTGGGCAACACAGAAGATGGGAATGTTTCATGTAACCACTCTTGGCACTGGAACGACACCAGACTGTTGTACATGGATTGTGTTCAGAGTGCAACAAACCGCAGTCAAAACGTCCAATGGATTCTCGCAATGCTTTCAGTTTGTTCGTAGTAATGCATTAAAAAGATAAAGACAGGTGTATGTAACATAATTATATGTGTTCTACCTTTATTCATGGTCAATGTAATTTGCCTCATTTGTCTCGTCGTTTTGCTGTCATTCGTCTGGCCAGGTTTATTTGGGTAAAAGGAAAGAGAAGCTTTCATCCCCGCAATTCACTAATCTCAGCTGCCTATAAGAGCGGCAGGCACCCTTTTTTTTAACAGCCCTTAGTCAAATTAAATGCAGCATTTTAAATAAATTGGGACCGATTTCCCCCTCCAGCTGCCAAATTAAACACCGCCAAAACTGCTGCCAATATACAAGGGAGTGATAGAGAGAGATGGAAAGATAGTGGAAGTAATGGGCATTGAGCTGGATGGACTGTGCAAAAGAGCGAGGGAGAGTAGACGTAAAGTTTTTCTTCTGGAGTGATATTGATGTGCGTCAAAAAAATGGTGAAATATGGATGCAACATGCAGTAGCATATGAAGAAGCACAGACATTGTTGCTGGGGAGAGAGCTATATGGAAGGAACACTAATCAAATCACTCAGATCAAAAGGCTAGCGTTCAAACTAACTGTGATGCATCATAGGAGCCAGGCAAACAGACCTCGAAACCAATACACACTTTACTGTGTCCCCTCTAAATACAGCCCTGAGTTGTTCACTGTCCAGATGACCTCACCAAGGGAAAACTCTGGGGCATTAATTGGCTTTAACTAAGGGCCCAGAGTTTCAGGAAATACTCAGAGCGAGACGGGGATTTCCAGCCCACTTTGACATCTGTGGAACATAAGGTTCGTTTTGGCATGCTGCCATTGGAAATAAACACACTTGATCAGCCAACGGATTAACTTTGTAATCCTTAAAGGAGGAGATAGGCGTTTAGTCTATTTTAAAATAACCGTGCGGAGCGGTGGTATATTCCAATGTCTTCACTACATCAGAGTCTATGAGAAGATGAGACTGTTAAGAGTCATTTACAAGCCCATCACATAATTTGACTTGAGGGTGAGAAAACAATGCAAAAATGTTTTGTTTTTTTAAATGACAACACCCTTTCCTAGTACACACACCCACACACAGTAAATACCAGTGGAAACAGAACTGGAAAATAAAGTGCTGTCTACTGGTAGGAATAAGTAAGGAGAGTTTAAGTTCAGGGAGAGACTCCTGTGCAGAGGAACATCAGGGGAAGAGGAGAGGGCTGGGCGTTCAGCCTTTAGCCCTCCTTAAAATAAGGACCCCCGCCCGCAGTGTAGAGCAGGGACACAAAGAGCCTGGACAGATGCACTAGTGCGCACGTCTTTATTGCCTTCGGGGCCACCTTTGGAGCTGCCCACTTAGATTTCCATAAATATGAATCATGTAAATATCCTTGGGGGCATGAGTCGAGCGATGCCTCAAAACTCGGCGTTGACACCTCTGAACAAACATACACATTTACAAAATATTCAAAACAACAGTGACAATGCAAAACATTGCTCACAGACCAAGTGTGTAAGCTCGTGAACTTTTCTTATCCATCTTTGCAAGCTTGGCCAGCTCTGAACCAATGGTAATTGCGATGAACCCTTCTGTTCTTTGGATGATTATGTAAATTCACCCGGAAGGGAGCGGTGAGGAGAAAAGACAACTGCCAGAAAGGAAGCCGATGAAGGGAAGATGGTACTGGTGAACAGAACCTAGGAGAGGAGGCAATCTACAGAGCACATCTGTGTTAGTTATTCCCACGTTCTGCCTGGAGAGCGTCTGGGGACATACATGGAGGAAATAGAATTGGAATTAGTATTAGTTTATCTAGCAACTACTACATGTACAGTGTGCTTACAAATTAATATGCCCCACTAACAGGTAGGGATGGGAATTGCCAGGGACCTGGCAATTTCAATATTATGCCGACACACAAACTCAGCAAAAAAAGAAACGGCCGTTTTTCAGTACCCCGTCTTTCAAAGATCATTTGTAAAAATTCAAACAACTTCACAGATCTTCAATGTAAAGGGATTAAACACTGTTTCCCATGCTTGTTCAATGAACCATAAACAATTAATGAACATGCACCTGTGGAAAACTCGTTAAGACACGAACAGCTTACAGACGGTAGGCAATTAAGGTCACAGTTATGAAAACTTAGGACACTACAGTGCCTTGCGAAAGTATTCGGCCCCCTTGAACTTTGCGACCTTTTGCCACATTTCAGGCTTCAAACATAAAGATATAAAACTGTATTTTTTTGTGAAGAATCAACAACAAGTGGGACACAATCATGAAGTGGAACGACATTTATTGGATATTTCAAACTTTTTAACAAATCAAAAACTGAAAAATTGGGCGTGCAAAATGATTCAGCCCCCTTAAGTTAATACTTTGTAGCGCCACCTTTTGCTGCGATTACAGCTGTAAGTCGCTTGGGGTATGTCTCTATCAGTTTTGCACATCGAGAGACTGAAATTTTTTCCCATTCCTCCTTGCAAAACAGCTCGAGGTCAGTGAGGTTGGATGGAGAGCATTTGTGAACAGCAGTTTTCAGTTCTTTCCACAGATTCTCGATTGGATTCAGGTCTGGACTTTGACTTGGCCATTCTAACACCTGGATATGTTTATTTTTGAACCATTCCATTGTAGATTTTGCTTTATGTTTTGGATCGTTGTCTTGTTGGAAGACAAATCTCCGTCCCAGTCTCAGGTCTTTTGCAGACTCCATCAGGTTTTCTTCCAGAATGGTCCTGTATTTGGCTCCATCCATCTTCCCTGTCCCTGCTGAAGAAAAGCAGGCCAAACCATGATGCTGCCACCACCATGTTTGACAGTGGGGATAGTGTGTTCAGGGTGATGAGCTGTGTTGCTTTTACGCCAAACATTACGTTTTGCATTGTTGCCAAAAAGTTCAATTTTGGTTTCATCTGACCAGAGCACCTTCTTCCACATGTTTGGTGTGTCTCCCAGGTGGCTTGTGGCAAACTTTAAACAACACTTTTTATGGATATCTTTAAGAAATGGCTTTCTTCTTGCCACTCTTCCATAAAGGCCAGATTTGTGCAATATATGACTGATTGTTGTCCTATGGACAGAGTCTCCCACCTCAGCTGTAGATCTCTGCAGTTCATCCAGAGTGATCATGGGCCTCTTGGCTGCATCTCTGATCAGTCTTCTCCTTGTATGAGCTGAAAGTTTAGAGGGACGGCCAGGTCTTGGTAGATTTGCAGTGGTCTGATACTCCTTCCATTTCAATATTATCGCTTGCACAGTGCTCCTTGGGATGTTTAAAGCTTGGGAAATCTTTTTGTATCCAAATCCGGCTTTAAACTTCTTCACAACAGTATCTCGGACCTGCCTGGTGTGTTCCTTGTTCTTTATGATGCTCTCTGCGCATTTAACGGACCTCTGAGACTATCACAGTGCAGGTGCATTTATACGGAGACTTGATTACACACAGGTGGATTGTATTTATCATCATTAGTCATTTAGGTCAACATTGGATCATTCAGAGATCCTCACTGAACTTCTGGAGAGAGTTTGCTGCACTGAAAGTAAAGGGGCTGAATAATTTTGCACGCCCAATTTTTCAGTTTTTGATTTGTTAAAAAAGTTTTAAATATCCAATAAATGTCGTTCCACTTCATGATTGTGTCCCACTTGTTGTTGATTCTTCACAAAAAAATACAGTTTTATATCTTTATGTTTGAAGCCTGAAATGTGGCAAAAGGTCGCAAAGTTCAAGGGGGCCGAATACTTTCGCAAGGCACTGTATAGAGGCCTTTCTACTGACTCTGAAAAACACCAAAAGAAAGATGCCAACGGTCCCTGCTCATCTGCGTGAACGTGCCTTAGGCATGCTGCAAAGAGACATCTCACAGCAAGAACTGGCAAATCTGGTGCAGTCCATGAGGAGGATGTGCACTGCAGTACTTAATGCAGCTGGTGGCCACACCAAACACAGACTGTTTTTGACAACCCCTTTGCTCAGGGACACAATATTCCATTTCTGTTAGTCACATGTCTCGGTTGTTGAAACTTGTTATGTTCGTATAAATAATTACACATGTTGAGTTTGCTGAAAATAAACACAGTTGACAGTGAGAGGACGTTTCTTTTATTGCTGAGTTTACGATACTAAGGTGCCTAAACTATATTTATTGCGATTCTCACCATTCTACATACAGTGCATTCAGAAGGTATTCACCGTTTCACTTTTTCCACATTTTGTTATGTTACAGCCTTATTTTGAAATCGATTAAATAACTTGTTTTCCACATCAATCTACACACACAACCCCATCATGACAAAGCAAAAATATTTTTTTTAATTATTTTTTTGCAAACAGAAATACCTTATTTACATAATTATTCAGAACCTTTGCTATGAGACGTGAAATTGAGCTCAGATGCATCCTTTTTCCATTGACCATCCTTGAGATGTTTCTACAACTTCATTGGAGTCCACCTGTGTTAAATTCAATTGATTGGACATGATTTGGAAAGGCACACAGCTGTCTGCATAAGTTCCTACAGTTCACAGTGCATGTCAGAGAAAAACCAAGCCATGAGGTCGAAGGAATTGTCCGTAGAGCTCCGAGACAGGATTATGTCGAGGCACAGATTTCGGGAAGGGTACCAAAACATTTCTGCAGCATTGAAGGTCCCTAAGAACACTGTAGCCACCAACATTCTTAAATGGAAAAAGTTTGGAAAAATCAAGACTCTTCCTAGAGCCGACTGCCCAGACAAATTGAGCAATCAGGGGAGAAGTGCCTTGGTCAGGGAAGTGACCAAGAACCCAATGATCACTCTGTCAGAGCTCCAGAGTTCCTCTGTGGAGATGGTAGAACCTTCCAGAAGGACAACCACCTCTGCAGCACTCCAGGCATCAGGCCTTTATGGTAAAGTGGCCAGACGGAAGACACATGACAGCCCGCTTGGAGTTTGGCAAAAGGCACCTAAAGGACTCAGACCATGAGAAACAAGATTCTCTGATCTGATGAAACCAAGATTGAACTCTTCGGCCTGAATTTCCATGGGTCACGTCTGGAGGAAACCTGCACCCTCCCAGTGAACAGTGAATCATGGTGGTGGGAGCAACATGCTGTGGGGATGTTTTTCAGTGGCAGGGACTGGGAGACTAGTCAGGATCAAGGGAAAGATGAACGGAGCAAAGTAAAGAGAGATCCTTGATGAAAACCTGCTCCAGAGTGCTCAGGACCTCAGACTGGGGGCGAAGGTTCACCTTCCAACCGGACAATGACCCTAAACACACAGCCAAGACAACACAGGAGTGGCTTTGGGACAAGTCTCAATGTCCTTGAGTGGCCCAGCCAGAGCCCGGACCTGAACCAGATCGAACATCTCTGGAGGGACCTGAAAATAGCTGTGCAACAACACTCCCCATCCAACCTGACAGAACTTGAGGATCGCAGAGAAGCTCCCCAAATACCGGTGTGCCAAGTGTGTAGCGTCATACCCAAGAAGACTCTAGGCGCTTCAGCAAAGTACTGAGTAAAGGGTCTGAATACTTATGTAAATATGATCGTATATATATATGCACCCCTGACAATTTCCATGATTTCCATTTATAACTAATTGGGTGTTTGGATCAGCAATTTCATTTTGATCTATCAAATAACTAATGGACACAGTAATATTTCAGTAGTGAAATGAGGTTTATGGGATTAACAGAAAATGTGCAATATGCATCAAAACAAAATTGGACAGGTGCATAAATTTGGGCACCCCAATAGAAAAATCACATCAATATTTAGTAGAGCCTCCTATTGCTAAAATAACAGCCTCTAGATGCTTCCCATAGCCTCTAATGAGTGTCTGGATTCTGGATGAAGGTATTTTGGACCACATTACAAAACATCTCCAGTTCAGTTAGGTTTGATGGTTACCGAGCATGGACAGCCCGCTTCAAATCATCCCACAGATTCTCAAAGATATTCAGGTCTGGGGACTGGGATGGCCATTCCAGAACATTGTACTTGTTCCTCTGTATAAATGCCCGAGTAGAGTTTGAGCAGTGTTGAGGGTCGTTGTCTTGTCGAAATATCCAGCCCTGGCGTAACGTCAACTTTGTGACTGATTCTTCAACATTATTCCCAAGAATCTGCTGATATTGAGTGGAATCCATGCGACCCTCAACTTTAACAAGATTCCCAGTACCAGCACTGGCCACACAGCATGATGGAATCCCCACCCAATTCTACTGCGGGTAGAAAGTGTTTTTCTTGGAAAGCTGTGCTCTTTTGCCGCCATGCATAACGTCCCTTGTTATGACCAAATAACTCTGTGTCAGCACCTTATTCCAGCACCTTATTCCAAAATTAAGCTGGCTTGTCCAAATGTGCGTTTGCATGCCTCACGCGACTCTGTTTGTAGCGTGTGCAGAAAAGGCTTCTTCCGCATCACTCTCCCATACAGCTTCTCCTTGTGCAAAGTGCGCTGAATTGTTGAACGATGCACAGTGACACCATCTGCAGCAAGATGATGATGTAGGTCTTTGGAGGTGGTCTGTGGGCTGTTTTTGACCGTTCTCACCATCCTTTGCCTCTCCGATATTTTACTTGGCCTGCCACTTCTGGCCTTAACAAGAACTGTGCCTGTGGTCTTCCATTTCCTCACTATGTTCCTCACAGTGGACACTGAAAGCTTAAATATCTGCGATAGCTTTTTGTACCCTTCCTCTAAACCATAATGTTGAACAATATTTGTTTTCAGGTCCTTTGAGAGTTGTTTTGAGGCCCCCATGTTGCCAATCTTCAGAGTCAAAGAGAACAACAACTTGCAATTGGCCTCCTTAAATACCTTTTCTCATGATTGGATGCACTTGTCTATGAAGTTCAAGGCTTAATGAGCTCACCAAACCAATTGAGTGTTCCAATTAATCAGTGCTAAGTAGTTACAGGTATTCAAATCAACAGAATGACAAGGGTGCCCACATTTTTGCAAAAAAATTCATTAAAAATCCTACAATGTGATTTTCTGGATTTTTTTTGTCTCATTTTGTCTGTCATAGTGTAAGTGTACCTATGATGAAAATTACAGGCCTCTCTCATCTTTTTAAGTGGGGGAACTTGCACAATTGGTGGCTGACTAAATACTTTTTTGCCCCACTGTGTGTGTGTGTGTGTGTGTGTGTGTGTCCCTCTATTTGAACAACTAAACTGTGGCTCTATACAGTGAGCATATTCATTATCTAACCTAAACCTATTCAACTCAATTAACTTTCATCTCAGGAGAGTTTTTAGAGCCAATAGCATTGTAGGCCTACTGAAGTAGGTGTGTAAGGATACTGTACATATCTTAGAAAGCCAGGAAGGGATTGCATTGTTTCTGGTCAGTGTAGGACATTGTAGCCGGAGCCATGTCTTTTTTTTTTTTTTCACGAGTTCAATCAGCTTTAATATTGCAGATAGATTGTGGCTTCCAGCATTTTTTTGTAAATATATTATCCTTTATTATTTTCTCCTAACCCTATCACTACTCCCCTAATTGGAGTAACTACTTCCAGCTTATACATACTATATACATTTTATGAACATAATGTGTTTAACAATAGTTATCTTTTGTTTGTATTAAATCCCATCCCCTCCCATCTCTCAACACCATCCAGTTTCGATTTCTATTTGCCATATATTTTTAAACTGTGCTGTGATGTTTCAAACTTTCTGAACCTCTCTATTCTCATCGTTTCTACAGATTGCAAATGAAAGATATGCTTTTTGCAAAACAAAAATGTTTTTATACTATTGATCGATTGACTATGACTTTTAAAAATCAACTGCAGTGTTAGCTCCATGTAAATGTTGCAATTCCTTAGCCATGCCTGGACCTGCGACCAAAAACAAGCTACATATGGACGGTACCAAAACAAATTCTCTCCTCAGTGCCATGGAATTGGTACATTGAATATCTCTTCCCAACTATTTTGAAATCTATATGACACAGCTGTCAATTTTTTGGTCCTACTATATAACTCTGGAATACTTTTTTATTTATCTGCATTTTCTTTAACCAATTTAGGTCTTTAATGCAGGGCCGACAGACAAGTTCCTTACTTTTCCCCCCTTCCACTCGCCTACTTTTGCGGTAATGCTGAAATTAGTTGCTTGCACTTGTCTATTTGTATATTTGAGTTTAACCATCATTTTTCTTGTATTATTTGTTCCGTCTTTTCTGGTGAATCAAACAAAGCCATGTCTTACATATACCACTGGTTGGATGGTTGGGGTTGATGGGTTTTGTAGAGTGACAGGTTTGAACTTACAAGTCAAAGACCAGGTAGTGAAATCCCTCCTCTGATATGCTGTCATGGAGCCTCACTGTGGAAGAGAGGGGGGGGGAGAAAGCAAAAGTCTGATTAGAAATGATGCCTCTCAGACGGACCCATTCAGTTATTCAGACAGCAAGCGTGTCAGTGTGTGTAGTCTGATGCTTGTCCATGCCTGGGTGTGTGTGTGCCCGGCAGGCAGGGAAAGAAAAAAAAGTCAGGGGAGGAAGAGAGAAACTCATCCATTACACAAATGACCCTGAAACGCCCCGATCCTGCCAGGCCTCACTATATTCAATCCATAATAGACCTCAGACAAACTTCCCATTCATCTCACTGAGACAGACCCAGACAGTAGTACAGTAGTACAACCAATGCAATAAAGCAGCATCGCTTTTAAAATCTACACATCCAAATCTTCCGCATGTGATTGTTCATTCCACGTGTCAGGAGATGTCTTGCTGATGTATTGCCACAATAAACCTTTATGTTGCCCGTGTTTACAACAATTATGAACGCTTAAGCACATAAATATCACATGCTTCATAATGTACAAAAAGGTTTCTATAAGACTCTGACAGACAATACAGTACACGCTAGTACACGCTATACATGTTTCCTGTTGATGTCACGACTTCCGCCGAAGTCGCCTCCTCTACCTTGTTCGGGCGGCGTTCGGCGTCACCGGCTTTCTAGCCATCGACGCTCCATTTTTTCATATTTCCATTTGTTTTGTCTTGTTCCATACACACCTGGTGTTCATTCCCTAATCACACTGCATGTATTTAGTCCTCTGTTCCCCTCCATGTCTTTGTGCAAAATTGTTTTATGTTATGTGGGTATTGTCACGCGCCAGACTTTTGTTTCATGTTCTTATGTGCTTTTGTTTTGGACCGGAATAAAAGTGCGGCTGTTAACTACATTCTGCTCTCCTGCACCTGACTTCGCCTCCCGTATACACCCCGCAAACTTTATTCAGAGCGGTTTTCCTCATCAGACCCTTTGTATCTGAATGCTAAGGGGGGAGTAAAGGAGAGAGGAAAAGGGTAAGAGAAAATAGCCAGCACAAAAGGGTGAGAAAAGAGTGCAAAATCAATTGAGAGAGAGAGAGAAAGACAAGAGAAATGCCCTCTTTTGCTAAGAACCCACTCGTGTCTTCATTAGTTCTATTCCTGACTGACATATCTATTGTCATGGCGACCTTAAGGAGCGGGATGGCTCTACCGGTCGGATATAGATGCCAGCGAGACGGGACGTTAACGAGGCGATCACTGCATGCACCAGCCAATCAGAGAATGAAACAGACGGATGACCTCGAAGAAGAAAGGGGGATGGACCTCCTAGAAATACTGTAGAAATACGGAACTGGGTCTTCTTTAATTTGAATCAATTGGGGTATTATCACTATAGCTAAGTCCTTAAATGATGTGTAACTCTGTGTCGCACTGCATTGCTTTACCGTGGCCAGGTAGCAGTTGTAAATGAGAACTTGTTCTCAACTAGCCTACTAGCCCGGTTAAATAAAGGTGAAATAAAAATAAATGTTAAAATGGGGTAGAGATTGAGACATTACCCTAAGAGGATAGAGCCTGAAACCTGAGATAATTGAGGTACATGGTTTGATGGCATAATAATTAGGCAGGATAGTATCAATCCTGCTAGGCATTTGTGTTGTCCCGTAATCCACATTAAGGGAACATAAAAAGAGCCCGGGATCCCATTGAGACTGAGGCTTCAGGGAGGCTGTTCTTCTCACAGAACATTAAATCATGCCATCAGAAGCTGCCTCAGATAACACAACAATAGCTCCAGGGCCAATAGACAAAAGGCAATCCAAAACCACCCTCTTCCTGCCAATTTTCCCTCGCACGCATTTTAGCAGTAAGTTGTCTTACCGACAACAGACAAACAAAATACCCCCCTCTTATCATCCACTCGTTCTTCCAACCCCTCATCATCGTTTCTGCAAAAAAATAAAGAAAAAAACCCACCCACCCAGTGTGGTCACGTTGCTAGTGAAGTCTTAATTGGCCTCCGTGGGTCCCTTGGCAGCCTACGTGGGGGCTGGGGGACGTGGGCTGGGGAAGCCGCACAGATGGGGGGTGTCTGCACAAACTATCAAGAGACGACACATGGGAAGACTTAACCAGTATTTACTCAGAATTTGAAATGGTTTTCAGTGTCATCGAGTTTGTTGGCTTTCAAAATGAGAATAGTCTCAAGGAAGTAAGGGCATGTGTGTGGAGGTGGGGTGGATTCAAATAATGTGACTTCCCCTGATGCGTGTGAGATCCTGGGGACATACGTACAATAGCATTTTTCTTTCTACAGGAAAACAGCAGCTCCATTCTCACTGTCCTTTTTTAGCCATGGAGGTTTGGAACAACTACCCTGGCACGGTGGGCTGGCCAGGACTGAGACAGATGGTCAGTGTGTGTGTGTGTGTGTGTGTGTGGACAGTACACAGGCAATTATGACACAAGTGTGATTGGTCTTACTTAGGGTTCATCTTTGGTAATAACAGGTTATTTATGGCAATCTATGGTAACTTTGGTCATTTATACTTCAATAAAAAAATATATATATATATATATATATCATATATAGATTTTGTTTTATCTGTGTCCATATTGTTCCTGAGTTTCTAGTGGATATACCATATGGTTCAACAGCAAGTAGTAGAATTAGTTTAAAAACCATCAAATCAACAATGACATTTTCAATTAAAAATAGACTCAACAACATTTGTGTAGACCTTCCTTGTGAAATGCTTACTTTACAAGCCCTTAACCAACAGTCCAGTTCAAGAAAGAGTTAAGAAAAGATTTACCAAATAAAGTAAAAAATAATCAAAAGTAACACAATAAAAAGGTTATATACAGGGAGTACCGGTACCGAGTCAGTGTGCAGGGTACAGGTTAGTCAGTGTGAGTAGCAGCAGCATTTGATTAATTGTTCAGCTGTCTTATGGCTTGGGGGTAGAAGCCGTTAAGAAGCCTTTTGCTCCTAGACTTGGCGCTCCGGTACCGCTTGCCGCGCGGTAGCAGAGAAAACAGTCTATGAATTGGGTGACTGGATTCTCTGACAATTTTATGGGCTTTCCTCTGACACCTCCTAGTATAGAGGTCCGGGATGGCAGGATGCTTGGCCCCAGTGATGTACTGGGGCATACGCACTACCCTCTTGTTACGGCCAACATTTCAGAGTACAAACCCAAGGGACACTAGAGAAGATTAACCAAGTTGACTTCTTCCCAATTGGTCAATACAGCTGTAATTCAGACACAGACACGGTTTCCCCCGTTGTAGTATCCATACCCCGCCTTGGGTGGAGTCTCCTCCTTATCTCTAAACATTGGATCATTATTGCTGGGCAGGGAGCTGAATGGGCCTTAAAACGGGTCCTTCCCTTATCAGTACTGCCACATGTGACCATTTTCCCTGCGCTCAGCTCCTCCCAAGCTTCATTATGGCTCCACCCCTCATGTCTCTTTTAAAACGAATGATTAACAATAGATAAAGCTCAGAAATCCAAACCCATAACTCTGTAGCGCCTTTACGGTCAGATGCCGAGCAGTTGCCATGCAAGGCGGTGATGCAAGAGGTCGGGATGCTCTCGATGGATGCCTAAAATAAACCATACGGTGGGTCAATTTCCACAAAACAACTAAGAGCGTTGAAGCGCGAGGCTCAACTTCTCCACTGTTATGGTGCCCTGGCTGGACACGCTATAAACAGTGTGACGCGAACCCGTGCACATGCGCAGACACGGTGTGTGAGAGAAGTCTTGCATCTCACTCATCTCAATATCGGTGGTGCTGCTCGTGTTTAACATGCTGAAACCGTCATTTTAAACGCCAATGGTAGTAACTTAGTGGATGGTTTATATTAAGGATCATTTTTTACAACATGGTCATTCAATTTGATTATTTGTATATATTTTACATGCGATAAAGAGGGCCAGAAATAATTACAGGGTCCAGAGAATCTGAAGTACCCAAAAGGGTTATTAGATAGATGTCATGTGATAAATTACATAAAATCCTTGAAAGTTAACAAAATTCTGGTAGTTTACTGGTAGAATTAGAAAGTTTTCAGTAATATACCCTAGTCTTACTGCTGCCAGTGAAGGGTCAGATGGCACATTGTCCAGAAAGAGGAGAGTGAAGAAGTTAGAGAGAGCAGGGCACTGAAGGTATAAGCCTTGTACAGCATGGGACTCACCGATATTGGGGTGCTTGAGCAGGCGACAAATCCTGGCCTCTCGCTCCAGCTTCTGGTGATCTATAGGAGAGAGACAAAACAAAAGCCATGAGTCTTGGGAGGCACACACCTTCGCCTCAAGGGCCCGTGGCATTCCCTCGCCTTGTGGTTAGGGTGAGTAAGTGTCATCTTTTCTCCCGTTTTCACATTCCTGTGACCACACAAAAAGACATTCCCTGTTGCTTCCACGTTCCATTCCCTTCTCAGTACGAGAGCAGTGTCACAACATGATCAAATATCCAGAATCAATGAGCTACAGTTGATGCCTGGTTATTATATATTACTACTACAATGGAGTCACTTAAAGTTGGCCTCTTTGGTGAACCAGAAATATAGACTGATCTTGTTTACATAAGGTGTCTCATCACGCTGCCAACAAGATATCAGATCACTGCAACACGTATGACAGCGGGCTTTGAGCAGCCCTAACACTAAGATGTGTTTATTATTTGTGACGTGAGATAATTGACATGTCAATATCACGTGCAATTAATTTAAACACAATTATTGAATCCAAGTCCCGTCCAACTGAGTCCAACGAACTAGTAGGGTACCCCATGATGAGAGGGACATTCATTTATTAAAGTCACTACGAGTAAGTATTTGAGAACCACTTAAAACAGTTTAAAATTCACCCAGGTTATTCATTGTACAGCAAACGTCACAGTGAAGCAGAACTCCAATTCCTCCAGGTTCCGCTTTCATCTTTCAAGAGGCCGACCGCCGCAACCACCGAATTATTTATCGTTAATAAATTCCGCCGACAGAACCAGGAAATGAACAAAATTCATTTTCACAGAGTTTAATGTGGCGTGTCCTTCGTAGATAAATCAAGACGTTGGACGGAAAAAAAGTGGAGAGGAAATATCCACCTGGTAGCTCAAACCAAGAGGAGAGCTAATTCTGAATTCAACTGAAGAGAGCTGCGCTGAAGGACCCCAGTTTGTAGAATTAAAATGGCGGACGTGTTAAACATACAATACATGACCAAACATATCATTCCAAAATCATGGGCATTAATATGGAGTTGGTCTCCGAATATCTGCTCGAACAGCTTCCATTCTTCACAGATGGCTTTCCACTAAATGTTGGAACATTGCTGCAGAGACTTTCTTCCATTCAGCCACAATAGCATTAGATGTTGGGTGATTAGGCCTGGCTCGCAGTCGACGTTCCAATTCATCCCAAAGGTGTTCGATGGGGTTGAGGTCAGGGCTCTGTGCAGGCCAGTTAAGTTCTTCCACACCGATCTCGACAAAGCATAACTGTATGGATCTCACTTTGTGCACCATGGCATTGTCATGCTGGAACAGGAAAGGGATTCTAGCTTGAAATATACTTATTCTAGAACTTATGAATTACTTAACATGTATAAGGAATGTACATGTTAGGGGTCAAGGGAGGGTAAAGATGAACTAGGTGTGTGGAAAGTTACTGAGTGGGAAAAGGGACAGAGAAGAACGTACCTATTCTATTCATATACAGCTAAAGATGGAAGTTTACATACACCTTAGCCAAATACATTTAAACTCAGTTTTCACAATTCCTGACATTTAATCCTAGTAAGAAAATCCCTTTCTTAGGTCAGTTAGGATCACCACTTTATTTTAAGAATGTGAAATGTCAGAAAAAGAGTAGAGAGAATGATTTATTTCAGTTTTTATTTAGTGGGTCAGAAGTTCACATGCACTCATTTGGTAGCATTGCCTTTAAATTGTTTAACTTGGGTCAAATGTTTCTGGGTAGCCTTCCACAAGCTTCCCACAATAAATTGGGGGAATTTTGGCCCAATCCTCCTGACAGAGCTGGTGTAACTGAGTCATGTTTGTAGGCCTCCTTGCTTGCACACGCTTTTTCAGTTCTGCCCACACATTTTCTTTAGGATTGAGGTCAGGGCTTTGTGACGGCCACTCTAATACCTTGACTTTGTTGTCCTTCAGCCATTTTGCTACAACTTTTGAAGTATACTTGGGGTCATTTTCCATTTGGAAGACCGATTTGCGACCAAGCTTTAAATTCCTGACTGATGTCTTGAGATGTTGCTTCAATATATCCACATAATTTTCCATCCTCATGATGCAATCTATTTTGTGAAGTGCACCAGTCCCTCCTGAAGCAAAACATTCCCACAACATGCTGCTGCCACCCCTGTGCTTCACAGTTGGGATGGTGTTCTTCGGCTTGCAAGCCTCCCACTTTTTCCTCCAAACATAACGATGGTCATTATGGACAAACAGTTCCATTTTTGTTTCATCAGACCAGAGGCCATTTCCCGAAAAAGTACAATCTTTGTCCAATGTGCATTTGCAAACTGTAGTCTGGCTTTTTTATGGCAGTTTTGGAGCAGTGGCTTCTTCATTACTGTGGGGCCTTTCAGGTTATGTCGATATAGGACTTGTTTTACTGTGGATATAGATACTTTAGTACCTGTTTTCTCCAGCATCTTCACAAGGTCCTTTGCTGTTGTTCTGGGATTGATTTACACTTTTCGCACCAAAGTACGTTCATCTCTAGGAGACAGAACGTGTCTTCTTCCTGAGAAATGGTGGCTGTGTGGTCCCATAGTGTTTATACTTGCGTACCATTGTTTGTACAGATGAATATGGTACCTTCAGGCTTTTGGAAATTGCTCCCAAGGATGAACCAGACTTGTGGAGGTCTACAATTGTGGCTGATTTCTTTTGATTTTCCCATGATGTCAAGCAGAGGCACTGAGTTTGAAGGTCGGCCTTGAAATACATCCATGGGTACACCTCCAATTGACTCAAATTATGTCAACTAGCCTATCATAAGCTTCCAAAGCCATGACATCTTTTTCTGGAATTTCTCAAGATCGTTAAAAGGCACAGTCAACTAAGTGTATGTAAACTTCTGACCCACTGGAATTGTGATACAGTGAATTATAAGTCAAATAATCGGTCTGTAAACAATTGTTGGAAAAATGACTCGTGTCATGCACAAAGTAGATGTCCTAACTGACTTGCCAAAACTATAGTTTGTTAACAAGAAATTTGTGGAGTGGTTGAAAAACGAGTTTTAATGACTCCAACCTAAGTGTATGTAAACTTCCGACTTCAACTGTATGTTATTGCTGATCATGAATGTTCGTAAAGAGGGAGGCAAAGGGGCAACAGCCTAGTTTCAGTTCTTGATAAGGACGACCAGTTGCTGAGGAACCAGGACAATGAGGGTTGAGGAACTCAACTCGAGATAAGGTCAACAGATGGGGAGAAGACACTGTTGGGAGGAGGGGCCACAGGGTCCCAACCCGAAGGCCATCTGATTATAGTCCTCTCTCTCTCACACACACCCATGAGGGTCCTAGACTTAAGCTTGGCCATGACAATACCAGAAAGAGGAACCTACTGTGTTTCTGCCTAACAGAGAAGGACTGTCTATCTTAGACATGAAAGGAGATGACTCCGCCTAATTGGGAGGTAAAAAATGCTTGTGTGACTTGCATGTTGTCTTTGCAGCTGTATGGCCCAGTGGTTGAATAAACTTGGTTTGGGCTTCCTGTAGTCATCCATTTGTTTTTACTCCACAAAGTTGGATGCACAGAATCGTCTTGAATGTCATTGAATGCTGTAGCATGAAGATTTACTTTCATTGGAAATAAGTGGACTAGTCCAAACCATGAAAAACAGCCCCAGACCATTATTCCTCCTCCACCAAATGTTACAGTTGGCACTATGCATAGGGGTAGGTAATGTTCTCCTGGCATCCGCCACACTCAGATTCATCCGTTGGACTACTAGATGGTGAAGCGTGATTCATCACTTCAGAGAACACGGTTCCACTGCTCCAGAGTCCAATGGCGGAAAGCTTCACACCACTCTTTCCGATGCTTGGCATTGCGTATGGTGATCTTAGGCTTGTGTGCAGCTGCTCGGCCATGAAAACCCATTTCATTAAGGTCTCAAAGAACAGTTCTTGTGCTGACATTGCTTCCAGAGGCAGTTTGGAAGTCAGTAGTGAGTGTTGCAACCGAGGACAGATGATTTTTTTGCACGCTTCAGCACTCGCCGGTCCCGTTCTGCGAGCTTGTGTGGCTTCCTACTTCTCGGCTGAGCCGTTGTTGCTTCTAGATGTTTCCACTTCACAATAACAACACTTATAGTTGACTGGGACAGCTCTAACAGGGCAGAAATTTGACAAACTGACTTGTTGGAAAGGTGGCATGCCATGACGGTGCCACATCGAAAGTCACTGAGCTCTTCGGTAAGGCCATTCTACTGCCAATGTTTGTCTATGGAGATTGCATGGCTGTGTGCTCAATTTTATACACCCGTCAGCAACGGGTGTTGCTGAAATAGCCGAATCCACTAATTTGAAGGGGTGTCCACATACTTTTGCATATATAGTGTATTAATGTTTGAGGAAAAACTTTGGCATAACAACACATTCACCTTGGCTTCTCTGTGTGAGCCCGAGGTCGACGGCAGAGTGACAGGGACAAAGGGTGTAGGAAAGCGCAGGTGGTTCAAAAATAAATAAAAATGTCAGGGTACCTCTCGAATGAACTCGAATTGAAATGACTCCAACCCTGCATGTAAGCCACTGTCAACCATGATGTGCAGGGAGTTGAAGAGGCCCTTTCTTGCTGTGACATTTGAAATGTATGGCGAAGGTAAATAGAGTAGTGGTTTATGTACAGGTTACATGTCTTGTGAATGCATGGGGAATTCCATAGGCAGCGCCATAGGCAATTATATCGGAGGGTAGTCCACTTCCGTCTTTGTCCTGCAGAGGAAGCTCAATGGCTCAGAACTGGTGCATGCCAGGCAGGTAGGTATTGAGGGAGTGTGTGTAACTGGGTCAATTAACAAATCCTCATCAATCCAATTGGTTAATGCCAGAGCAATGCTACCCATATGTCAGGGAATCTGTGAGTGTGTATGTCTTGTGCATGCCTCCTCCGTGTGTCTCATTTGAGCCATATTCGACAATGCCTGATTCCTTGAAGGATTTCTCGAGAGATAACAGGATATATTTAACACCATTTGTCCATCTCTAATCCACAGTCTTTGATCAAACCTGAACTTCACAGGGCTCTGATACTTTCTCATCCAATCGGATTCCAAAACATCCTAATCCCACAAAACACCAATCAGGTACAATTTCCTAATATCCACATCTCCAATCTGACTTGCTTTTACAGGCCTGTTAAAAATCGGTGCTCCTCCAATCAGATGTGCATTTGCACGGTTCTAAACCCCGCTACTCGTGCTAGATGTGATCAGGGAGCGTCACTAAAAGATCCCTCCAATCACGTCTTGTTTTACAAACGTCTAATCCCAATCACACCTATCCGATGTGCTTTTTACAAGGCGGTAATCCCGGTCGCCGGGCTGACTTTGGCATGCTCCCATTCTCCCACGTCGCCGAATCTGTGACATAACAGGAGTTAGAATGCTGCTCACCTCCAGTAGCTCAACCATCCAAGTTTTCAATCTCACTATCCTTGATTTAATTCTATATGGCTTTAGTCAATTGCTCTAATGTAAAGGATAATGGATTTCAAATGAGGAGTTACGGTACCCAATTTACATTTACAACCTTTTAATGACATGGGGATTTAAAATGGGTCTAGACAGAAAGACCATGTAAACATCCATATTTTCTCCACAAACATATGCAAAAACACGATTTTCATGATCACTACAGTAAACCAATCCAATTTCTATAAACAACCATGTAAATAAGAGGATCCAATTGGTCTGAATCACCATAAAATCGTGACACACAAAGAGTATGAATAGCCATCATTCTCTCACTAACGACTCGAAGCGGTGTGATTTTAAACATTAGCAGCACAACTAAAACAGTGTTGTGTGATTCACCCTGGAGCTGACCTATTTAGCATCAGTCATCCCTATTTAGTGTCAGTCATCCCCAGATGAGCAGTGAGAGAGAGAGAGTGCTGTCAGGCCTGAGAAACGGGGGCAGGCAGCAGCTATTTTCACTGCAATCAAACCCCTCCCTCTGTCACTAACTTGACGGAAATCATAGCACATCTGGTGCCGCTGACTCCCTCAGGTCCAGTCGATTCTCAGTCCCCAATGCCTTGAAGAGGCCAATTCATCGGTTTCTTTCTTCTCTGATTGGATGCGAGGAAGTGTGTGGTTGACACTTCCTCGCCTCTTTCCCCCGTTCCTCCGGGAGACCTTACTTTACACCGTCTCATCCTTTGCAGCACAGCCAGACTGATTTAAAATAGAGAGCCAATTATTTTCCTGAAGAAAAAAAAAAAAGAACAAACAGCTCTACTTTAAAAGCGAGAGAGCAAACAAACGACGGAGAGAAAGCTTCTTAAAAGAGGGAACGAGTGCAAGCCCCCCTGAAAGCAGCAGAGAATCCTGGGTAGTCCGTCATTAAAAAAAGGGCCATTTCAAATGCAGACTGGTCCATTCAAATAAATGGTGCGCCGTTTATCGTGAGAAGACATTGTGTTTTTACAACACTTTGCAAGAGAAACTGATGAGCCTGAATCAGTTGCCACTGAAAATAAGCCCCATTACAACACTTAAGTCGGTTTTATAAAACCGATAACGCGGCAGGGAAGTATGCAAATGAAGACCCATGGCACACACACACACACACACACACACACACACACACAATGAAGACCCATGGCGCACACACTGGCAGATGGCAGATACAAATGAAGACCCATGGTGCATTTCTGAAGACTTGGCAGATACAAATGAAGACCGGCATTTCCCTTTACCATCCCTATCCCCCTAAAGACCAGAGGCTCGCCCCAGATAGATGGGCACACCTGGGTACCCCCGGGCCTCATGAATACGGTAAAGATGACTCCGCCGCACTAACCTACTCCGGGTGTGAATGAGCCTTTCTATGACAATGTGCTGCTCATCCATGGTGCTTGACACCACAGCAGCCCAAGACCCTGTGTTCCAGATCCATCCGCATAATATTTTTTATCATCAATATTTAAAAAAAATTATAATAATTAAAATAAATGAATAAACATTTTAAAATCGGTGCAGCTGACTATACAGATCCTAGCAGACAAAAGGGCAATGGGATGAGTCATAGTAATGGAGAGAATCTAACCCGAGAATCCTCATCATAACACAGCTAAGCCGTCGGAGAGACATTATTGAGGTACCGAATGTAATGCTGGTCAATTCTTCATATATAACATAATACCCAGTGCAACCTACGGCATTTGCTATGAGCTCTTTGGACACAAAAAAAAAAAAACGATGAGTGAAAGTGTGTGTACACACGCTCAAATAAGTTGCTGAAGGGCCTGGGGAGGGGAGAGTCAAGTTGAGGTCAGTATATAGTGTGTCTGTCAGATGACTTGACTGAATATCGAGAGGAAGAGACTTTTCTAGTGTGTGTGTGGTCTTAGTCAACGCTCTCTCGACCCTTGGCAGGAACAGTGACTCAGTGCACAGTGTCGATGTAATGCCAATGTGTGTGTGTCACTTTCTCTCTTTCCCGCTCTCCTTCAGCCCCCTTCCTTAAGGCTCTGATTACCAGGGGCGAGACGGTCTGTTACGCCGTACACGGACTAGTTGATATGCAGACGGTCTCTTTCGGACAGACCCAGACCACTAAAATCAGCACTCCAAAGTGTTTCAAAATCTACACTTCCATACGTTCTGAACTTTCATGCCCAATGGTCTGTTGCCACAAATATTCTGAGCATGTAGGAGAGTATGCAAGTGCTAAACCTACAGGCACATAAAACTATCTTCCATAATTACAAGGAGGAAAAAGGCGGGGCACGTATTAAGGATACAGGCAGTCAAACACTGTTTCTATAATCGTAATGATGCAGACAAAAAAACTAAGCGTGTATTAATGCCACAGTATGTTATTCATCATAGACCAGGGAGGAAATACTGCATTATGCAACAACAACAACGAAAAGATGTCCACCCGTTTCTTGGCAGAGGGATTGATGGGACACAGAGCTACAGCTTTGCGTAACAAACAAATGTGTTGAGAAATAAAAAAGGAGAGATGGCAGGAGGCACAGGAAGGGCAGCAAAGATGGACGGGGTGAGTTGTAGAAAGTGATAAGTAGTCAAAAATATTTATGCAAATTGTTTGAGTAAGTGGGTGAATAAATGAATGAACAAATGAGCCAATGAGTGACTGGATGTATAAATGGCTGAATTAATGAACTAATTAATGAATGGAGTGGATTTATGTTCATTTCAATGTTACAAATGATTGGAAATGTGTATGCTAGCATGAATACAGAATGTTATGCAAGAGGCTGTATGCGTGTCTGCATCCTTTGAGGGCAACGGCCCTTTCCTAAACACTGATGGTGATCCCCAGTCACACAGAGAGGTAGGCCAGCCTTCCCTGTCGGCCCGGTTCAGTATTCAGTCCACACTCCGGTAGTGCATCTCAGTAAGGCATCCACGGGCAAAGACCCAGACACTAAACACCAATCTTGAATCTGCTCCAAACAGCCAGCAGGCAGGCACGTGTACACACACACCTGCCTAAACACACTGAACGCCCACACACACACACACACACACACACACACACACACACACACACTGAACGCCCACACACACACTAGATGTGGCTAAAGCCCCAATCCATTCTCCTAAAGAGGATCTTACTCTCTTATCTTGAGCCCTGGCCCACACCGTCGCATCGATACAAACCACACAATGGCCAGAGCAGCAGACCAACTTTAACAAAGGCCACACTACACACGAGCAGTGCTGGCTGAAATATGGGAGAGGTGGCAATATGCCATCAAAGCTTCTGACTCGCTGCTCCTCTTGGCTGTGTTGCCAAGGCAGCGAAAAGAAAGTGTCGCAAAGGGTAGGCCTTAAGCCTCGGCCGCCACTTCCACCTGCAATGTGTCAGATCACAGGTAGTAAATCTAAGTCACCCGTGCGTGAATCTAAGTAACATTTTTAAAAACTGCCCGTCAAAATCCATCAGTTTAAGCTAGCGATATTAGTCTCAATCCACTGCATCCACATATGCTGGCCTTCCAAGTCTGCAGTGGAAGGTGACCGAGCTATAGCTGTGTTTGTCATACCATGAGACATCCCAAAAATCTCTGGTAAAAACATCCGTCTCGTCTGAACGGTTTGGCCTGGAAAGGGGAGACTCTCACGAACACGATGGAGACTCTCACGAACACGTTCTCCATTTTGCTCTACGACCCCAACAAGTTTCAAGGGACTCGTCTGAAGTCGGTAATGCTAATGTGCCAACTTCTGCTGTAGTGTCTGAACCGTTTGAGCTACGAGCTAATATGACACCACTATGGAAAGGGAAACTCATGAGCACGATGGTGTTCTCCGTTTTGTTCTAAGACCCACACAAGTGTCACAGGACTAGTCTGAATGTAAGCCATACAAACGAATGGAAGAATGGAAGTAGTTTTGTGCCAACAAAAACAAGTGGTTAAAAGTATGTGGGCACTCCTTAATATTTTGCTATCTCAGCCAAACCTGTTGCTAACAGGTGTATAAAATCGAGCACACCGCCATGCAATCTCCATAGACAAACATTGACAGTAGAATGGCCTTAATGAAGAGCTCAGTGACTTTCAATGTGGCACCGTCATACCATGCCACCTTTCCAACAAGTCAGTTTGTGAACTTTCTGCCCTGCTAGAGCTGCCCCGGTCAACTGTAAGTGCTGCTATTGTGACATGGAAATGTCTAGGAACAACAACGGCTCAGCCGCGAAGTGTTAGGCCACAGAAGCTCACAGAACGGGACACCCAAGTGCTGTCCTCGGTTGCAACACTCACTACCAAGTTCCAAACTGCCTCTGGAAGCAACGTCAGCACAAGAACTGTTCGTCGGGAGCTTCATAAAATGGGGTTCCATGGCCGAGCAGCCAAGTGTTGCCTGGGGTGGTGTGAAGCTCCCGTCATTGGACTCTGGAGCAGTGTAAAAACGCAATCTCCGGACTGACAAGTTACGCTTTACCATCTGGCAGTCCGACAGATGAATCTCGGTTTGGGGGATGCCAGG
This sequence comes from Oncorhynchus tshawytscha, assembly GCF_018296145.1. Classification (NCBI taxonomy): domain Eukaryota; kingdom Metazoa; phylum Chordata; class Actinopteri; order Salmoniformes; family Salmonidae; genus Oncorhynchus; species Oncorhynchus tshawytscha. The sequence goes on from NC_056438.1 coordinate 30,072,176, forward strand.
AGAACACTACCTGCCCGAATGCATAGTTCCAACTATAAATTTTGGTGGAGGAGGAATAATGGTTTGGGCTTGGCCCCTTGGTTCCAGTGAAGGAAGATCTTAAAGCTACAGCATATAATTACATTCTATATGATTCTGTGCTTCCAACTTTGTGGCAACAGTTTGAGGAAGGCCCTTTGCTGTTCAGCATGACAATATCCCCGTGCACGAAGCGAGGTCCATACAGAAATGGTTTGTCGAGATTGGTGTGGAAGAACTTGACTGGCCTCCACAAAGCCCTGACCTCAACCCCATCAAACACCTTTGGGATGAATTGGAACGCAGACCGTGAGCCAGGCCTAATCTCCTAACATCAGTTCCCGACCTCACTAATGCTTGTGGCTGAATGGAAGCAAGTCCCCGCAGCAATGTTCCAACATCTAGAGGAAAGCCTTCCCAGAATAGTGGAGGCTGTTATAGCAGCAAAAGGGTGGACCAATTCCATATTAATGCTCATGGTTTTGGAAATTAGAGATGTTTGACGAGCAGGCCATAGAGCGTATGTATCCAAAAATATATTTCCTGAGCTTTCTTATATCTCTTAGATATATTTTTTTGCCATTTGTGACTGTTCGTTCGATGCGTTTCTATGGGCTATAGTAATAAAAACCAAATATTTTATCAAATATTATTTACTTTTTTGGATAGCTAACATGGTCCTAAACTTTTAAATCAAATAGCTAAATGATCCATGGCATGACCATCTTAAAACAAGCCAAAGAATGATGTAAAGGTGGAGACAGAGAGAAAGAGAGAAGAGGGAAGGAGAACCAAAACAGGTGTGAGAGAGTGACACACAGACTGGAACGAGACAAATGACTGACAGAGGGGCAAAAGAAAAAGACAGTGGAGAGGAATGTGAGGGAAAGAGTGAGTCTGTCCATCTGTTGCTTCCAGTTGATCAGCGACAGAACATGTTATAAATAGATAAAGAAATATCGGAATAGACCAATTAAACAGAGAAAGAGGCAGAGTGAGCGAGAGAGGTACGGGCCGGAGAGAGAGCGAGGCAGAGAGATGAAGAGAGAGAGCGCTGTGTGGCAGCCTCCAGAATAGCTGTGGTAGGAATAGAGACGTGGGCGGCAGTGTATAAGGGAGATAAGATATTAAAATAATCCACATCAGAAATCACAGCACAAATGAGGGGTAAAAACTATAATATAATTTTTGGAGTAAAAAACCTGCATACCTAGTACACAGAGTTGAAATCACAGAGTTAACTCCACTAGAGTCAATTTATCTTAACCCTCAAAGCGATAGTGTTGATAAATGATGAGTAAACAGTGTCAGGGAGTTAAAACTATGGAGTATGCACAGATGTGGGAGGGGCATCATTGTCATATTTGTCATTTGCTTTTTTGGAGATTTGATTTTTATAATTGTTTGTTTCAATATCTGTTGTTTTTAGTGCCCCCTTGTGTGCTATGCCGGTAATACCGTAAATCCCAGGGTGAAAATCTGGATAGCGCCCAAGCCTATTACAAGCCACCATTATATGACACAGCAAGAAATATGTAAAATGGGACCATTTAAATTAGTGTTGCGTTTGACTCCTTAGGAGTTAAGTCTTGGGATTACATTGTGAGTAAACATTATAGGCCAATCACATTTCCATAACCAAATCTTCTCTACTACATGATACTCAAAATGTCCCTATAACCATCATGAAGTTGCTACAACCTAGACTATGAATGATAGTTTATAACAGGTCGAGAGAATTTTAGTAAGGTGACAGTACCGCCTTGCACACTCTTGTCTACATCTAACGAGATTTTCTATTGGACAAATTCAGGCATGTTTTCCCCATTTGGTTCAGTTTAAGAATGGTTTTTCAACAGAATCGGCAGAATGAATACACCCCTGATCACACACAAACACAGTTCACTTTCATAGCAGCCACATTAAAAACAGCATGATCACTTTGCTCATTGCATAATTCCTTCTCACATCTACGCACTCTCCTCCTCTCACCTTTTCCCTTCGCTTGTGGACTTCAGTGCACAACACATCAGCTGTCTGTGACCAGACAAAAAAAACTTTCCAAGCCAAACCTTCATATCATAACCTCTACACACATCGTACATCGGTCCCCATATTAGCCTACGCCATAGTCCACATAGCTACTAGATCTAACGCGCCAGTAAACCCACTACAATCATGCAGTAGTGCATCCGTCAGCAAGTAGTTACACTTGGAAGAGTTCCAGTGTTGGATAGCCATAGACAGCTAACAAACATAGCATCCCCCTCAGAGTAGGATAAACAAGGCAGCTGCATTCGCAAGATAAGTGAACAATCGCTCTAAAAATGTATTTGATCAAAACTGTTCAACTATTGTCTTTCTCTTTGAGTGAACATGTTATGCACTGCAGTGCTAGCTAGCTGTAGCTTCTACTTTTAGTACTAGATTCATTCTCTGATCCTTTGATTGGGTGGACATGTCAGTTCATGCTGCAAGAGCTCTGATAGGCTGGAGGACATCATCCGGAAGTTGTCATAATTACTGTGTACGTCTATGGAAGGGGGTGAGATCCATGAGCTTCCTAGGTTTTGTATTGAAGTCAATGTACCGAGAGGAGGACGGAAACTAGCTGTCCTCTGGCTACATCATGGTGCTACCCTACAGAGTGCTGCTGAGGCTACTGTAGACCATTGCAAAACAGTGTGTTTTAAATCAATCATTTGGTGACGTGAATATATTTAGTAGTCGTATCTACAGTTTCACTACTGTTATGAAATTCACTAAGGATGGTCCTCCCCTGAGGAGCCTACACTGGCTGTACTGTACAGTAGTAGCCATCTATGGCCGCTGTATCCTCATCAACATTACGATAGAAGAGTACTTGGATGGCTTAGTGTGTGAGTCACAGCTGGAGGGGCTGTGTGTGAAAACAGTTTGACACCTCACCTTAGTGAGCACAGCAGCACACTTGTGGTTTGGGTCCAGCAAGGAGGCAAACTAGCCACAAGGCTGCTGGGTGTCTCGCCACTGAATGATGTGAACATGCTGCTTTCTGAACATCATGCACCAACGACAACACCCCTTTGCAGGGCCTTGATCATGAAAACTGAATGATTTATCTAAATGACTAGTGATGGCACACATTACATGGACTGGAAATCAGACACATGGGCCTGCATTACATATGTGCTAGATAATAGGGGAAAGGGAAAAACCTAGTCAGTTGTACAACAATTCATTCAACCGAAATGTGTCTGAATAGCGCTCAGATAAGCACGAGATTGAACTTCACTCAACTTTCTAAAGCTTTCCCCTTTAGTTAACAGTATTAACGTTTCGCTCTACTGTGGGAATTGGAAACAAATCAACGCAATATTAGCCACTTTCAATGTAATATACCGAAACAAAACAAACTATGCAAGCATTAGTATGCAAAAATATCTCTGCAAGAGATTCTTGTAGGCAGAGCACATTGGAGTAGGATTTTATTGCATTGACAGGCACAACTCAGGCCTGTACTCTACACAGACCGGTGTGCCTTAACCAATCAGAGCTGCAGTACACCAGTGCCATATATGGATCTGTGCCATTCACTTTGAACTGGACTGTGTTTAGGCAACAGGATGAGTGGTCTTGAGTAGATGCATTTGTTATGAGATCAAAGTGAGAGCTGCACACTTGTTCATATTCTTTGCTAGTTAGTGAGTTATTAGCCCAGTTATTTCTAGTCAACAATAGGCAGAGCGTAGCATCATTTGTCTGATTCTCTGTAATAACGGTATGGGGGCTTCCCGAGTGGCACAGCGGTCTAAGGCACTGATCAGTGCTAGAGGCGTCACTTCAGATTGGTGTTCGATCCCGGGGTGTGTCGCAAGCCGACCGGGAGACCCATGAGGTGGCTCACAATTGGCACAGCATCGTCCGGGTTAGTTGAGGTTTTGGCCGGCTGAGATGTCCTAGTCCCATCGGGCTCTAGCGACTGTGGCGGCCGGGGGCATGCACATTGGCTTCGCCAGCTGTACGGTGTTTCCTCAGACACATTGGTGTGGCTGGCTTCCGGGTTATGTGAGCAGTGTGTCAAGAAGCAGTGCGGCTTGCCAGGGTCGTGTTTCGGGGGACGCATGGCTCTCGATCTTCGCCTCTCCCGAGTCCTTGGAGTTGCAGCGATGGGACAAGACTAACTACCAATTGGATATCACTAAATTGGGGAGAAAAAGTGGTAAAAAGTACAATAAAATAATAAAGTTATGGGAATAATAATTCATTATATTTTGTAAAGTGGTTTCTTGCATCAAACAACATTTTCAGTCACCTCCTTGTCAGAAGGTCAAATGGATAAACAGGTTAATGTCAAGCCCTGCATGTAGTTTTTTTCCCAAAAGCCTCATGGAATGTAGGCATTGAAACACCACACATTGGCTGCTACTGTAGGCTGAATTATAGAACAGCTATTTCCATATTAAAACGTTACGGAATGTGTTTTTCGCCATTGTTTTTGGTAAGCCTACATTCTGATCAGATATCTACAGTAGCCTACTAAGCCACATAAACCTTAACTTCAAGCAGGTACAGCTTCAGTGTCCACAGTAAAATGGGCGCCGGAAGTCGCACAGAATTTTCACAACTTTCAAGTTTGCGCTCCGCAGACCTGAGATTTGCTCAGTGAGGGACCATTGCTCAAGGGATATTCAGTGTATTTTACCAATTGTGACTTAGTTTTTTAATGTCTCATCTAGTGAAACATTTTATTACTGAAGACAAGATTTCCCTTGACAGCTCAATGTCAGTCAGAACCAGGGAGGGAGAACGAAATGTATCAATTATATATATATATATCACACTCATATCTCTACAGTACCTACTGTATTATCCTTAAGCCTTTCCACTGACCGGCCCATAGAGGTCTACAGGCGAAGGCTCCATGGGGAGAGGGAGCAGTGATGTGAGGCAAACCTAGCTCAGGTCCTGTCAGCCTCTGAAATACTGTACAGACTACGGGACATGAAAAGGTGAAACCCTGAGAGTCCAATAAAAGTTTAGTCTAGATTAAACTAGATTCTCACTGCCCTGTGTCAACCAATCCCGTGAAATATTACTGCTGCTCTCAATGGGAAACTCCATTGGCATGACTAATGACAAACATGAAAAAGCTTATCTGACGAAGCATTAACCTCATCACATGGGGTTTAAGTTAACTGATCATTAACTGATCATGAACACTTTGCCTTATACAAGCACTCGGATCACAAACAGAAACTACAGTACATCATAGGTGACTAAATGTGTCACTGATGGGATTTCAATGGAGGGCACCTGGCATGGCAGAATGGTGATCACACACACACACACACACACACACACACACGATAAATAGCCAGTTTCAACTGAAATGTGTCTTCTGCATTTAACCCCACCCCTCTGAATCAAAAGGTGTTGGGGGGCTGCCTTAAATCCACGTCATCAGCACCAGGGGGAAAAAGAGAGAAAGAGTGTCTGGTGGTGAGCGATAGCATGGACAGTGCTGACAGTGTCCCCCTGGCGGTGACACCTAGCTGAGAGCTGGCCCGGCTCTGGATGTTATATCTCTCGCTGGCAGACTGGGTGTATGGATGGGATAGCGGACATGTGTTTGAGGCGCGATATGGATAAAGCTGCATGCTGGATGGAGAGCAGTGGATTTGGAGAAAACTGCTGCCCGGTTGTGGTACAGTGACATGTTATTAACCAGGGATTAGTACCACAGAGGCCTTTCTTTAGCAAGAGTGAGAGATTGGGTGATTTATGGAGAGACCGTGACCACGACTTGAGCATAAACTTGAACTCATCATGTTTATGAGACTCCGCAGGCCTACACAGGAAAGCAAAGCCAGCCTAACAGCTCATTTCGGTATGCTATCCTGAAAACACCAATGCCCACAATTCCCATGGGCCTCCTGCCAATCCAGAGAGAAGGCAGAGAATCTCACTCCGTCTTTTATCTGGCTCTTTTCTCTCTCTCTCTCTCCACACCGAGACGTCTCTGTCAAAGACATCTGGAAAGTTCTCAGATGTCAAAAACACTGGCAGCAGGCCCTCGCAGACTTGACAAGTGAACAAAGTCATCAAATTGCTTCTTTTCGTTTTTGTTTCCCGTTAGGGTAGTTCTGAAGGGTGGAAGGACTGCAGTGAATGACACATTCCTATTCCGTGGGTCTTTTATCATGAACATAGATCTTCTCATCAGGAAACTCACCAAAGAAGTGAACTTAACAAGTAGAGAAGAGGAGCTTTACACAAACTCCATCCAAATATATCAGTACAAACCGTATAGGCTTTAAAGGACACCGTATCTTAACCCAAGTGGAAGTGGCCCAACTACTTTGATGGAAGTAGTTGGAAGTGGCCCAAGTGGAAGTGGCCCAACTACTTTGATGGAAGTAGTTGGACGTGGCCCAAGTGGAAGTGGCCCAACTACTTTGATGGAAGTAGTTGGAAGTGGCCCAAGTGGAAGTGGCCCAACTACTTTGATGGAAGTAGTTGGAAGTGGCCCAAGTGGAAGTGGCCCAACTACTTTGATGGAAGTAGTTGGAAGTGGCCCAAGTGGAAGTGGCCCAACTACTTTGATGGAAGTAGTTGGAAGTGGCCCAAGTGGAAGTGGCCCAACTACTTTGAGTCGATACAGACTTCACACAGTAACAGACAAGGAGTGTCGCTATCCCGCGGCGTAAAGAAAGAACAGCACTTCCTCCCCAAACTTCTAGTCCGTTTCATAAGCAAGCCTCTATCGGACAATCACGTCATTGATTTGACATTTCTCCGGTGAGAATGGAGGAGATCCAGTAGTCATGACCGGATTGATCCAGTCGGCTAAAAGCTCTCCAACTGCAATCACTATTGTTATCGAGCAGGGTTAACCGTTGATTAATGTTTAGCTTGGGAAAAATGGTCCTTGACAGAATCAGAGTTATGAAGTGATCCATATTGTCATCGCTGCGAGACGGCGGAAATGGAGTACGAGAGGTTTGTCGAGATGGGATTATACGTACACACAGCAGCTGCCCGCCGCATAAACAGAGCACTGAGAAAACACCTTATTGATTGGGCAGGGTTGTCCATCTGTCCACTTGTCTCCATACTCTTTCAAAAAGTTCTCATTTTCCTCTCCTCTCTATGCTCTTACCCCTCTCCATGTCTCCCTCCATTCTGACACCCTGTCACACACACACACACACACACACACACCTCTGTTTATATTACAGACAGCAGGCTGTGATGGTTTTTCTAAAAGGGCTATTATAGGATACCTCCCTCGTGTCTGCACATGCAAATTGCCTGTGATAACACCAGCCACATTCAAATATGTGGAGGGTTCAAGCTTTGCATTGTTTTCACTGTCAAAGCCCTGGGGGGCCATTTGAGGTGGAAGTGGTTCAAAGTTATGATCAGAGGAAAAGAGCAAGGGATTCAAAAGGAGGAGAAAAAGAGAGAGAACAAGGCCTACAAATCAACACGGTCTCACCCTACCCGATAATTACATGTAATGCCTTTCTGTTTCCCTAAATGTTATAGCTGTCGCAATTACAGCTGACTGAAGAAGGGACAACCTGGCATTAAAATCAAATGTATTCGTCACATACAGCAGGAATAAAAGGTGCAGCAAAACGCTATGGAGCTAGCTCCCTCAACGCAGTACATGAATCAATAATACAAGAGGTAGTATGCATAGTAATAATGGACTGTATACACTATTTACAAATGAATTGAGTAGTGGAATCATTAGTATATTATAGAACAGCAGCATTGCCTTAGTGTGTGTGTGTATATGAGTTCTGAGTGTGTGTGCGTGTGTTCATGGGTGTAAGGTTGTGTGCAACGGTTGGATGTGTGGGTAGTCAGTACAGTCCGACCGATATATTGGTGCACGATACTATGGGTTTGTATTGGCCTTTTATAATCGGTTACGGACGATAATTCCACTGATAACCGATACTCAATAAATAGGATGGGGGAAAAAGTGAATCTCATGCTCACCATTAATCTCACAATGTAAGAAACCAACACTTGAAGCATATTTCTTGGACAATTGCTCTTTTGGGTGGCGATTTAGAGAATTACACTTCCATTTCCCTGGTATAAAACAGTATACAGTACCGGTCAAAAGTGTGGACACATCTACTCATTCAAGGGTTTTTCTTTATTTTGACTATTTTCTACATTGTAGAATAATAGTAAAGACATGAAAACTATGAAGTAACACATATGGAATCACATAGTAACCAAAAAAAAGTGTTAACAAATGAAAATATATTTTATATTTGAGATTCTTCAAATATCCACCCTTTGCCTTGATGACAGCTTTGCACACTCTTGGCATTCATATACACTGCTCAAAAAAATAAAAGAGAACACTAAAATAACATCCTAGATCTGAATGAATGAAATATTCTTATTAAATACTTTTTTCTTTACATAGTTGAATGTGCTGACAACATAATCACACAAATTATCAATGGAAATCAAATTTATCAACCTATGGAGGTCTGGATTTGGAGTCACACTCAAAATTAAAGTGGAAAACCACACTACAGGCTGATCCAACTTTGATGTAATGTCCTTAAAACAAGTCAAAATGAGGCTCAGTAGTGTGTGGCCTCCACGTGCCTGTATGACCTCCCTACAACGCCTGGGCATGCTCCTGATGAGGTGGCGGATGGTCTCCTGAGGGATCTCCTCCCAGACCTGGACTAAAGCATCCGCCAACTCCTGGACAGTCTGTTGGTGGATGGAGCGAGACATGATGTCCCAGATGTGCTCAATTAGATTCAGGTCTGGGGAACGGGCGGGCCAGTCCATAGCATCAATGCCTTCCTCTTGCAGGAACTGCTGACACACTCCAGCCACATGAGGTCTAGCATTGTCTTGCATTAGGAGGAACCCAGGGCCAACCGCACCAGCATATGGTCTCACAAGGGGTCTGAGGATCTCATCTCGGTACCTAATGGCAGTCAGGCTACCTCTGGCGAGCACATGGAGGGCTGTGTGGCCCCCCAAAGAAATGCCACCCCATACCATGACTGACCCACCGCCAGACCGGTCATGCTGGAGGATGTTGCAGGCAGCAGAACGTTCTCCACGGCGTCTCCAGACTCTGTCACGTGCTCAGTGAGAACCTGCTTTCATCTGTGAAGAGCACAGGGCGCCAGTGGCGAATTTTCCAATCTTGGTGTTCCCTGGCAAATGCCAAACGTCCTGCACGGTGTTGGGCAGTAAGCACAACCCCCACCTGTGGACGTCGGGCCCTCATACCACCCTCATGGAGTCCGTTTCTGACCGTTTGAGCAGACACATCCACATTTGTGGCCTGCTGGAGGTAATTTTGCAGGGCTCTGGCAGTGCTCCTCCTGTTCCTCCTTGCACAAAGGCGGAGGTAGCGGTCCTGCTGCTGGGTTGTTGCCCTCCTATGGCCTCCTCCACGTCTCCTAATGTACTGGCCTGTCTCCTGGTAGCGCCTCCATGCTCTGGACACTACGCTGACAGACACAGCAAACCTTCTTGCCACAGCTCGCATTGATGTGCCATCCTGGATGAGCTGCACTACCTGAGCCACTTGTGTGGGTTGTAGACTCCGTCTCATGCTACCACTAGAGTGAAAGCACCGCCAGCATTCAAAAGTGACCAAAACATCAGCCAGGAAGCATAGGAACTGAGAAGTGGTATGTGGTCACCACCTGCAAAACCACTCCTTTATTGGGGGTGTCTTGCTAATTGCCTATAATTTCCACCTGTTGTCTATTCCATTTGTACAACAGCATGTGAAATGTATTGTCTATCGGTGTTGCTTCCTAAGTGGACAGTTTGATTTCACAGAAGTGTGATTGACTTGGAGTTACATTGTGTTGTTTAAGTGTTCCCTTTATTTTTTGAGCAGTGTATATATATATTTTTATTTTATTTTATATTTTATTTTACCCCTTTATCCTCCCCAATTTCGTGGTATCCAATTGTTAGTAGTTACTATCTTGTCTCATTGATACCCTCCCTAACCCAGACGGCGCTAGGCCAATTGTGCGTCGCCCCATGGACCCCCAGGTCGCAGCCGGCTGCGACAGAGCCTGGGCTCGTACCCAGAGTCTCTGGTGGCACAGCTAGCACTGCCTTAGACCACTGCACAACCCAGGAGGCCATAAAATATATTTTGATTCGTTTAACACTTATTCTATAAATGTAGAAAATTGTAAAAATAAAGAATCCTTGAATGAGTAGGAGTTCTAAAACTTGTGACTGGTAGTGTAGCTGCAGATATATCGGTACGTTTCCCCCCCCCCCAAAAAAAACAACTATCAGTATCGAGCACGAAAAAACATGTCGGTCTTTCTCTAGTAGTCAGTGCAAAAAATGTCTAAAGGTCATATTGTCTCTCCGGTGCAAATAGTCTCTAAGGTGCAAGTATGTACAGGGAGGCAGCTAGGTTTAGCTTTTCAGCAGTCTTATGGCCTGGTGGTAGATGCGGTCTCAGAGCCTGTTGGTCCAAGACCCGATACTCTGATACTTCTTGCCAGATGGCAACTGAGTTTACAGTCCGTGGCGGTGGAGTCCATTTCTGTGGTAACATGGACTGTAAATGTGATTAAACTTTGTTGCTTCTTGCTGAAACACAGTGCTGTAGCAAATTAGTGTTCAGATGCCTAGGCAAAAAAAGCACCACTGACAGAAATATGGAAAAAGTGTAAAATAGCTAGATGTTAATTACAACTAGAGTTAGAGGAGCATTATGAATGGCGATATCTGGTCAAAAACAAAAAATGTCTCATAGAACTGCATGGAAATATTGAAGCTGACGTCATACTTTCGAGAAACACGATACAGTATGTTATATTACTTTTAGGTCCCTGGAGAAATTCGAAGGTAAAAACCCAACATGCTGAAGTAATCTAGTGTCGATTGGTACATTCTGTATTGTAGATTTAAAATTACGTTATGTGTTGCTTCAGGCTTACATCCATACATAACTATGCTACAAGTTCAGAGAAAATACGTTCTCCGCTTTCATTAGGGTAAATGCAACTCAACTTGTGGGTGTGTGTGGTGGTGGGGACGGCAGTGGGCAGCGACGATGACCTCCGAACGACGTGGTACACAGCTGTCTCCATGGCAACGTTGTCCTTTCATTTTAGCGTCAGGCCAGCGGGCTAAGGCTAGGAACCTCCACCCTCCCCTCTACCCTGTCTCCCGCTCCTTCCCTCCCTCTCTAATCCTTCGCTCGCTGAGAGAAGGCTGGCTTTCAGATGAACTCCTGCGGGAAGCGGGGGGGCAGAGGATTCAGACGCTCTTCTCTTTAACAAAGGGGGATTACTTACACTAAAGAGATACGTAGTTCTGCTGTTACTAGTAAACAATGCAATGCACTGTACAGAGAATTTAAGTCATTGCAGCAGGTATATTAAATTGGGTAAAATACAGTAGTGCTTAACACACACACACACACACACAATCCAGGCTTTGAAGGATTAAGGTCAACATCAAAGGCATAGAGAGAGGAGAGGACCTTCACAGCGACAGACCCTGCACACGTTTCTACACCTTCACATACTGTGCATTTTTCCACATTTTGTTACGTAGCAGCTTCATTCTACAATGGATTAAATTAAACATGCTCCTCATCAATCTACACACAGCACCCCATAATGACAAAAAAAAGTTGACATTTTAGCAAATGTAAAAAATTAAATAAAAAGCTGAAATACCTTATTTACATAAGTATTCAGAATTTTTGCTATGAGACTTGAAATTGAGCTCAGGTGCATCCTGTTTCCATTGATCATCCTTGAGGTGTTTCTACAACTTGATTGGAGTCCACCTGTGGTAATATCAATTGATTGGACATGATTTGGAAAGGCGCACACCTGTCTATAGAACGTCCCACAGTTGAGAGCACATGTAAGAGCAAAATCCAAGTCATGAGGTTGAAGAAATTGTCCATAGAGCTCTGAGACAGGATTGTGTCGAGGCACAGATCTGGGGAAGGGTACCACACAAAATGTCTGCAGTATTGGAGTTCCCCAAGAAGAAAGTGACATCCATCATTCTTTAATGGAAGAAGTTTGGAACCACCAATAACCTTCCAGAAGGGCAACCATCTCTGCAGCACTCCACCAATCAGGCCTTTATGGTCGAGTGACCAGACGGAGGCCACTCCTCAGTGAAAGACACTGTAATCGCTGCCAAAGGTGCTTCAACAAAGTACTGAGTAAAGGGGTCTGAATAGTTATGTAAATGTAATATTTCAAATGTGCAGACATTTCTTAAAACTTATTTTTGCTTTGTCATTATGGGGTATTGTGTGTAGATTGATAAGGGGAAAAAATCATTTAATACATTTTAGAATAAGGCTGTAATGTAACAAATTGTGGAAAAAGTCAAGAAGTCTGAATACTTTCCGAATGCACTGTAAAATACATGAAGATAGGCTCTTAAAGAGACAGGAGCTAGGAAATACAGTGGCGAATGTACTCACGAATGTATTCACCCCTTCACATTTTTCCTATTTTGTTGCCTTACAACCTGGAATAAAAATGTATTTGGGGGGGGGGGGTTGTTGTATCATTTGATTTACACAACATGCCTACCACTTTGAAGATGCAAAATATTTTTCTTATAAGACAAAAAAACAGAACTATTCACCCCCCACCCAAAGTCAATACTTTGTAGAGCCACCTTTTGCAGCAATTATAGCTGCAAGTCTCTCTTGGGGTATATCTCTATAAGCTTGACACATCTAGCCACTAGGATTTTTGCCCATTCTTCAAGGCAAAACTGCTCCAGCGCCTTCGAGTTGGATGGGTTCCGCTGGTGTAGAGCAATACTTAAGTCATACCACAGATTCTCAATTGGATTGAAGTCTGGGCTTTGACTAGGCCTTTCCAAGACATTTCAACGTTTCCCCTTAAACCACTCAAGTGTTGCTTTAGCAGTATGCTTGGGGTCATTGTCCAAAAAGCTCAATTTTAGTCTCATCTGACCAGAGTACCTTCTTCCATATGTTTGGGGAGTCTCCCATACGCCTTTTGGCGAACACCAAACGTGTTTTGCTTATTTTTTTCTTTAAACAATCGCTTTTTTTCTGGCCACTCTTCCGTAAAGCCCAGCTCTGTGGAGTGTACGGCTTAGTGGTCCTATGGACAGATACTTCAATCTCCTCTGTGGAGCTTTGCAGCTCCTTCAGGGTTATCTTTGGTCTCTTTGTTGCCTCTCTGATTAATTATCTCCTTGCCTGGTCTGTGAGTTTTGGTGGGCGGCCCTCTCTTGGCAGGTTTGTTTTGGTGCCATATTCTTTCCATTTTTTAATAAGAAATTTAATGGTGCTCCGTGGGATGTTCAAAGTTTCTGATATTTTTTTATAACCCAACCCTGATCTGTACTTCTCCACAACTTTGTCCCTGACCTGTTTGTAGGGCTCATTGGCCTTCATGGTGCCGCTTGCTTGGTGGTGCCCCTTGCTTAGTGATGTTGCAGACTTTGTGGCCTTTCAGAACAGGTGGATTTATACTGAGATCATGTGACACTAAAATAAAGTCCACCTGTGTGCAATCTAACTAATTATGTGATTTCTGAAGGTAATTGGTTGCACCGGATCTTATTTAGGCTTCATTACAAAGGGGGTGAATAAATATGCACGCATCACTTTCCCGCTTTTTATTTTGACATTTTTTGAAACAAGTTATTTTTTAAATTTCCCTTCACCAATTTGAATTATTTTGTGTATGTCCATTACATGAAATCCAAGTAAAAATCAATTTAAATTACAGGTTGTAATGCAACAAAATAGGAAAAATGCCAAGGGGGATGAATACTTTTGCAAGGCACTGTAATAACATGTTGTCTACAATCCTGCACCCAATTACAACATATGACTGACACTTTTGTGCATATGACAACAAGTTGACAACTACCACTGAACATAGTGTTTTCCTACTCCCGCTACAGAGTCTGCATTAAATGATGTTCCCCCTCCAATGTAAAAATGTGTCAAGTGTCTGAGCTGCACTGATCTGGAGCCTGATGAAAGTGGTACGGTTTTGGGTAATATATATTGGTTTGTCCATCAAATCCTGTTCCCAACCTAATCTAGAATCTGAGCTACACAGATCTCAAAATCAAAGTCATCCACATAGGTGTCGTCTCAGATCCTGTTGACCTGGTGTTCAGAACAAAGTGGCTGATGAAATCTGTTCTACACAACACATTGTCAGGGAGTTTTGAGCCTGGTGGTTGGGCGCTTATAAAGGCTCACTGGAGGCCAGGATCAAGTTTGCACATCCACTGACTAAAGCTTGTAGATGGGGATTCGGGACGATTCTGCTTTTGAATCTAAAAACTGTGGCAAATGTACTCTTCACAACGACACAGATTTAACGATATCTCCTTTACATGTCCTACATGTAGTAGTACATGTGGATGGGGGAAAGAGCGAGGGATAATTCTGGCAAAATGGCACGGAGTGATATTGTATCTCGGGAGAACACGTGCTTAGAGCATTACATTCTTCCCTGGCCTGTAACGAGTTCTGAACTCTGAGTTCGAGAAAATTACAAGTTACATGGGATTTGTGGATTCTGTTCTTGTCCACAAGACTGAATGCAGACAAGAGAAATTCCGACTCCCCAGCATTTTCCAGACTTGGGTAGCTACAATAAAATAGAGTCTCTATATTGTATATTCTATGCCCAAGAGGAAAATTTCAAGAATCTTTCACATATAGATATACTGATGATTGCGTTATATTAGTAGGGCTTTGCAGGGTAAAAAAAAAAAAAATGACTGGGTAGAAGAGATCATTAGCCTGCCATTTGAACAGCCTAACCCAAAGTTTCAGAGAACACATTTTCAGAGTACTCGAGTGTGGTGACAAAGATCAAATCCACCCTCTGTTTTCTTAGGCAGAGACAGAAAAGCCCCTAGGGGAACCAGCCACAGGTCGAGGATTCACCCATGAGGGGAGAGTATGGCCGGATAGAGAGAGAGAGAGGGAACGAGAGAAGGAAGTGGGTGCATCAAACAGAGGGAAAGAGCGAGACTCACAGGAGAGCGCTACACAAACACAGCTGTTATTAACCAGCGGTAGAACTTGGCAAGCAGCTCCATGTTTGCAGGATATAACCAGGGGAGACCGTTTTGCGCAGACCCCTCTCCCCCACACCAGAGCGCTCTCGGGCTGGGGAGGCACGAGCGGTGTTCAGCCTCTCGCTTGCTCTCTGGAGGCATGTTTAAACTGTGACTCACTATACCAGAGGGTTGGTTTTATGAGTCAACGTGTTGGCTGCTCACCTCACTGCACAGAGCTGGGCTTGTGTAGTCTCAGCCACTTTTCTGTAAGTGGTCCAGTTTTAACAAGACATTGGGCGGGGAGAGTGGGACTTATAAAAATATCCAATTGGGCATACTGTCTCATGGGTCATGTTTTGATACATGGTCACTTACACTTGAACTTGGTGACACTGGTTTTCATTCGAGCCTCATGACGCCAGCGTTTTAATTTTCATAGAAGAGCTTTTGAATGTGCTTCAAAAAGAGCCCTTGAGACATGCAAACAGAGACACATACTTATCCTCTCGTCTATGAGTGCGTGTGTCAGAGTCAGGCTGTGGGACTAGAGTAGAGAAAGTGATCAGCACTGACTGGGCGTTTCCAGAAGGAACGAGGGAGGGAGGGGGCAGGAGGCGGAGTAACAGTACGTGGATCTTGGGTCACTTAAGTAGTCAGAGCTCTGTGTCGGCAGAATAAGAGAGAGAGAGAGCACAAGAGACAGAAATAGAGTGTCTCGGGTTCAGACGCTGCTTTTAGACAAGCAGCCCAATTGTGATTTCCCCCCGCTAATTGGTCTTTTGACCAATCAGATCAGCTCTGAAAAAGATCTGATGTGATTTGTTTTCACTAAGTGGTCTTTTGACCAATCAGAATTGGGCTGTCTAAATGCAGCCAGGGAGTTTTCAATCTTTCTATAATAAAAAGGCAAGTGGACCCTGAGGCCTAACGTGTGAGCCTGGGTTTTTACGTCAACCCAGGGCAGCACAAGCAGTCCATGATCTTAACACACAGGCAGCCCAATTCAGATCTATTGCCAATAACACAAACACATCCCAATCTGCCCGTGCCTGTCATTAGTTCAAACCACGTCCCTCAAGACTTTTGACAGATTTATGAATGTGATTATGCTGGAGAAGGAATTAAAACGGTGTAATCCAGCCATCTGGGGTGAAGAGAACATGCAGAGCTGCGTGATGCTCTGGCAATGATGCCGAGGCTGGGATTAATACTGTGATTACACCTTCTATGAAACAGCAGCACAGGTAGCTTTGACCTCTTTTAGTTTAATCCCCCCTCCCTCACTCTCCCCATTTCTTTAATTGCTAAAATTAATTTAAACTCATCTGCATTTTAGTTCACAAACAAATACCACAATCACTGTCTTTCTTCCATGTCTCACCATCATCCCTCTCTCCTTGGTCATCTCTTTCCCTTTTAAACTCCACTTTCTGAAGTGTGTCTCAGTTAGCTACAAACACCAGCATGTCATTAGCGGGACCTTTTAAAAAAAAGTTACCAACAAACACCTCTAATAGGAGACTCTTCAGGCAACTTTCAGGATCATCCTTTTTACTCTAATAGATAACTGATGTTAACAAAAGTACTGTGCCTAGATCATATTAAGAGGTCAATTCCATTTGGTCGCTGATAAGGTCTGTTTGCTTAAGTTTCGATATCCTTGTTAATATATCCTTGAAGAATCCTTGGTAGCGTTGCAAATAGTGGTCACTATATATTATCAAAGCTGCAGATATTATCAAACTCCATCCTTCTTGCAATCATTTTGTGGAAGCATTGTCTAAGTAAAACAATAACATACCTTTCAATTCATGAGGATATTTTGTAAGGACGATCGTTTAAAGTAATAGATTTACGTATATTCTTGATAGAACAGATATCGCCAACCATGCAGCTATGTAATTGATCTCGCCATGTTTCGGGAATTATTTAGTTGGAGTTTATGATAATATTATAACATGGGTAAAAATACATGCTGCGCTAGTATTGAGAATTAAGCTTAGTATTCAGCATATGCTGACTTATCGTTGTTTCTTATATTTCAGTTTTACTCCGTTTCTAATACTGTACCTATGAACTGGTGGTAATAAATCATTTAAATCTACAGTTTTATCTGCTAAACTTAAGGGCAGAATACTAAGGCTAATTACAGAAAACACACACACGATTGTAATGGGTTAATATTATAATTAGAACCATGTGAAAGAGACAATTTCCACAGGAATTTATATGTGCACATTCACAGTTGCACACCGTATCCTGTGATTGAGAAGTCTTAATTTGTCGTTGTGAAAGGGTTCCAAAATTCCAATTGCCTTCGCTGTTTCGCTCTCATTTGACTGATAAGAGTCACTAATGTAGGCACATTTGCATACAGGTCATTATCAAGAAAATGTCACAAGGTGCCGAGTGTTCGATTTGCATGCTCGGGGGCAAGGATACATATAAATGTTAACCCTTTGGTTGTAATATCACCTCTTAAAGAGCATAGTCAGAACTACAGTTGTATACAAAGTTATACAGCAAGACAAGTAACTGCATGCATTTCATGGAGTGAGTAGTGTAGCCTGACAATCTCTCTCAATATTGGCCATTAATTGAATATTTGAGTGAAAGAAAATGAAAGTGATTTCTCCAGAATGGCGCAGCATTCTAAGGCACTGCATCGCAGTGCTTGAAGCATCACTACAGACCCGAGTTCGAACGGAAGACCATGAGATGGACCACAATTGGCCCAGCGTCATCCGGGTTAGGGGAGGGTATGGCCGGCCAAGATGTCCTTTTCCCATCGCGCTCGAGCGACTCGTGGCGAGCGCTAGCGACTCGTTCGCCAGTTGTACAGTGTTTCCTCCAACACATTGGTGCGGCTGGCTTCCGGGTTAAGCAAGCAGTGTGTCAAGAAGCAGCAGTGCGGATTGCCAGAGTCGTGTTTCGGAGGACGCATGGCTCTCGACCTTCGCCTCTCCCGAGTCCTTGGAGTTGCAGCGATGGGACAAGACTACCGATTGGATATCACTAAAAAGGGCACTTTTTTTATGGGCTCTGCCTGTCAAGCAGCAGAAGGGTGCATTTGCTGATGTACTGTTAGCTGATAATGTTTACAAATTACTGGTAGAAACGTGGTACAGTTGGCTAAACAGTGGTGCTGTATTCACACCCCTCGACTTTCTCCACATTTTGTTGTGTTACAGCCTAAATTTAAAAATGATGGGTGTGTCACTGGCCTACTACACACAATATCCCATCATGTCAAAGTGGAATTATGTTTTTAGAAATGTTTACAAATTCAAAATAGTGCAACTATTGCTAGATTGTTTAAAAAATGATTGAATATTCTTTTGAGCATTAATTACACTTTGGAAGGGATAACAATACACCCAGTCACTACAAAGATACAGGCGTCCTTCCTAACTCAGTTGCCGGAGAGGAAGGAAACTGATCAGAGATGTCACAATGAGACCAATGATGACTTTAAAACGTTTAAAAAGTTGAATGGCTGTGACAGGAGAAAACTGAGGATGGATCAACAATATTGTAGTTACTCCACAATACTAACCTAAATGACAGAGTGAAAGCCTGTACAGAATACAAATATTCCAAAACATGCATCCGGTTTGCATCAAGGCAAAACAAGTGCAAAAAAACGTGGAAAAGAAATGTTCTTTATGTCCCGAACACAAAGCGTTATGTTATGTTTGGGGCAAATCCAACAACACATCACTGGGTACCACTCTTTGGTGGTGGCTGCATCATGTTATGGGTATGTTTGTGATTGGCAAGGACTAAGAAGTCTTTTAGGATAACAAATACATGGAATAGATCTAAGCACAGGCAAAATCCTAGAGGAAAACCTGGTTCCGTCTGCTTTCCAACAGACACTGGGAGACAAACTCACATTTCAGCAGGACAATAACCTAAAACACAAGGCCAAATATACACTGGAGTTGCTTACCAAGACAACGCTGAATGTTCCTGAGTGGCCTAATTACCTTTTGAACTTAAATTGTCTCAAAAATCTATGGCAAGACTTGAAAATTGCTGTCTACCAACTTGACAGAGCTAGAAGAATATTTAAAAGAATAAATGTGCAAATATTGCACAATCCAGGTGTGTAAAGCTCTTAAAGACTTCGCTGCCAAAGAGGAGTCTAACAAACGAGACATTTCTGTATTTCACGTTCAATAAATTTGCAAACATTTCTAAAAAACTGTTTTCAATTTGTCATTAGGGGGTATTGGGGGTAGATGGGTGAGAAAACTATTTAATCCATTTTTTAATTCAGGCTGTAACAACAATGTGGAATAAGTCCGTGTTTAATAGACATGATAGCTAGGCTACATTGACTTACGGACGATGTCAAATTGTCTAGCTAGCTAATAACATATGTCAAAATATGGCTAGTTAACAAAGCTAACTTTCAGGGGATAAACTAGATGGCTATATCCAAATATTGTTTGATTTGCTTGCCATCTACACTGAGTATACCAAGCATCAGGAACACCTTCCTAATATTGAGTTGTGTCCCCTCTTTTGCCCTCAGAATAGCCTGAATTCTTTGGGGTATGGACTCTACAAGGTGTTGAAAGCATTCCACAGGGATGTTAACCCATGTTGACTCCGGTGCTTCACACAATAGTGTCAAGTTGGCTGGATGTCCTTTGGGTGGTGGACCATTTCAGATACACTTGGGAAACTGTTAAGCATGAAAAACCCAGCGGTGTTGCAGTTCTTGACAAACCGGTGTACCTTACACCAACTACCACTCCCCATTCAAAAGGCACGTACATTTCCCCATTCACCCTCTATATGGGACACATACACCTCTCAATTGTCTCAAGGCTTAAAAATCTTTCCTTAACCTGCCTCCTCCACTTCATCTATGCTGATTGAAGTGGATTTAACAAGTGACATCAATAAGTGATCATAGCTTTCACCTGGTTAGTCTCGTAGAAAAATAAGGTGTTCTTAATGTTTTGTATTAAGTATATGGTGATGACAGAAGTCCGACTGACAACTTAACCAGGTCGAGGACTCACCGATGTCAAGCTCAGGCCAACAAACCCGGATGAAGCAAGCTAAAAGGACACATTTGCATAGCAAGCTAGTTGCATGCCAAATGGATAGGCTACCCTCCCGTATCTGAAATGACGTGATCAATTGATGTTTGCTGATCATGAAAAGCATGCAAGTACTTTCTGTATAACTCTGGATGATAGAGCTGAATGTGGAATAATCGGAAATTTGTTGTTTTGACCTATGCTCTTCGAGAGGTGATAATATTAAAACCAAATAGTTGTAACGTTTATTTCACAAACCCTTGAAAACGGCATGTAGGTGTCAATGGTTTTAACGGAGCTGGGGGGGGTCTCCTTGCCCCCCCCCCTCCAGCAGACAGTTGGAATGCTCTATACCATATTGATGTTTTATTGATAACCTATAAGACAAGCCAATCAAAAGAGATATGAATACAGGCAGTGCATTAACTTGCGTGCATGAGCACACACACCTCCAGCTCTCTCCCATTGGCATCGCAGAACTGAGTCACCTTCAACCGGAGGCTGTTCAGCTTGACAACGGTGTGCAACAACCTCAGTTATCTCAAATTGCTTCTGACTGTGACCTGTATAACTTCAAGACTAAAGTCAAGTGAGAAATTTCGCCTCCATAATCTAACAAAAAAAAAGTAATGTGTTTCTGTGAGTCATAAGGCACCAGTCTGCTTTTGTTCATTAAAGCTACACAGAAAGGTTCGCTATTTCTGTATTCAATGTGCAGATTTTCATTCATGTGTGACAGTAAGTGATGCATAGCTAGCATATAATCTCTTCTCCGACCACATGGACAGAGTATTTGCATACAGGACAGAACCCTCATCCTTTGCTGTTGTCCTGTGATTGGTGCGAAAAGTGCGAATCAAAGTACACATTTTTTTTTCTCATTTTGTCTGTCATCGTTGAAGTGTACCTATGATGAAAATTACAGGTCTCTCTCACCTTTTTAAGTGGGAGAACTTGCACAATTGGTGGCTGACTAAATACTTTTTTGCCCCACTGTATGAAATAATACATAAAACAAAATACTGCATAGTTTCCTAAGGATTAGAAGCGAGGCGACTCTCTCTGTCGGCGCCCTCTTGCTTGAGACACAGCAGGTTTAGTGGCCCGTAGTTTTGTCTGGTGAACGGGACATGTGACAAACCACTTCAAGATTAGGAGAATTTGTCACGAATTAAGCAGGAAACCGTCACCAAAATCACCCCAGAATGAGAGATCTTTCGAACAGGACAGTAGCTGTGTGTTTGTTTCTCAGTCCTGGTCCACACAGGCCGCAGGCGAGGTCAAGGATAGCAGGGTTCGGTACACAAATTGGGTTCTCGGTAGGTCCAGGTCCAAACACCAACAGGTAAGTCCAAACAGTCCAGCTCATACACGGTAAATCCAGCTCCTACTCTCTCTCTTCCTGGTTTGTCTTGACCCCTTATCTGTGGGTCGGCCCCACCTTCTGAGCGTTCCCCCTTGCTTCTGGGAATTGTCGTTTTGGCAGTCGACCATTTTGTGATCTGTAGTTCTGATCGGGGTGGCCATTTTAGTTCGAGGGCAGAGCCCGTTTATTAGTTCTGCTCTCACATATCTGCCATTTATCACTCGACCCCCTTCTTTACCACAGACAGCATCGGAGGAAGATGTTAGGGGTGAAAAGGCTAGGTTGCCATAGAGTGACCTCAATTACCTGGTGAGATTCTCTGTCAGGAGGCTCAAAAGAAGTGCAAAAAGCTATAGCTTTGGTTAAAAAAAGATCCTGAAAATAACCAAAGCTTCTACTACAATTTGAAATCAAATATACTGTAGCAAAGGCCAGAGGGTCACAGTTAGTCCAAGCAATCCAGAATATGTTTTCAAAGACTTGCTAATGAAAGTGGCCACAAAATACATTCTACATCTAGTGTTCATAGGCAGGCACCAACTACGACATTGGGATTCCATTTTGGGAAACTCTAAAACATACTGGGAAGCAGAAATCACTGGCTGTGTTCTGTTCTTTTTTATACTTTGTTTTTGATTGAGGAACACAAAGAAAGTACAAATGAAGTTTTTTTAAATCTGCCAGTTGCAGTGCACATCATACCTTCATCATATTAGTTACATTGACATCTTTGAATTAGACCATTTTCATGTACGAAACCCATTTTTCCCAGTATTCCTGACCTCTCTCTCCTCTTGTGTTCTTAAAGCAAAGGTCATAGGCCGCGTTCTGTTCTGGAATTCTGTGTTGAATCGGTTCAGTTTACCTGAGAGTTTAGCTCGACCAGCTAGCATGCCGTCTGTTCCTTGAGATCTCCCCAGTCTCACAACCAACACACTAAATACAAGAAGATAAAAAAAGAGAAGGTTCCCCAAACGGAGAGCCAGCACATAAATGAGGGCTGGATGTAAAAAAGCATCAGAGGCTAGGCCAAAAAAAAGGGAGCGAAATAAAGAGGATAACCCAGTTTTTAGCATCAAGATAAACTGCATTTACATTTAATGAGTGTGGTTTTAAGTGATAAGCACATTTGAAGCCAAACAGGCAAATGGCATATCAATATCAAGACACTGTAGGTCCACAGTGGGATGGCCTACCAGCCAGCTGAATCCATTTCACAACTCTGAACATCCGGCAACGCTAGAAAGCAGAGTCGGACACATTGTAAGAATCACTGATCTCCACAGCAATCTGACTGAATTTGGCAGGACATTTGGGCTGAAATATGAACAAAATGTTTAACAACCTAAAGCTAAAATACACAGAGCACATTCCAGCTGTGGTGTGTGTTTACACCATCTCTAAGGAGCTCAACCTGGGAATGTTAGAATTACTGTCTGGATCTGTGATATAGAAGTCTGAATCTGGATGCAGCATATTACTTAGAGTGGGCTTTGAACAGCAATGGAAAGTGATGATCAAAGTGGTGACCCAGTGGTCATGGCAACAGCAGATAGCAAAGGATAGTTCCAAAATGTGGTATTGGCTAAGCTAACCATAGGTGGCTAAACATAGCCTTGAGTAGTAAATCCACAAGTGTTCAATATTTACACCATTAGTGTCTTCAAACAGCTAGATATACAAACTAAGT
The DNA here is from genome assembly GCF_018296145.1 of Oncorhynchus tshawytscha. NCBI lineage: Eukaryota > Metazoa > Chordata > Actinopteri > Salmoniformes > Salmonidae > Oncorhynchus > Oncorhynchus tshawytscha. Next base: position 30,095,370 of record NC_056438.1, read on the forward strand.
TGGTCTTTTCTTAGCAAATTGTGGCTAAAATAAATTGTTAGCCACTAATGCTAATCGCTAGTTAGCTAGCTAATAAATGTACCTAGTCAGAGCAAACGTAGTTCGCTACTACAGCCTGATACCAGTGATGGTGTAGGCCTAAATCAGCATGTTGTTTGTAAAACCGTATCTTCTAAATCAGAGAGGAATAGGCAAAGCAGGAATGTATTCGATAAAACATTTAATGTCGCCAAAGATTAGGGTCTCACTCCCCTGTGAAACACTGGCCAACACTTTGGTTCCTACCCTGTCACATTAACACCTCCATAGAGATCCCATTTTGGGATTTTGGTTGAAGTTTGATTGAACATTTAAAAAAAACAAATCAGAATGGAGAATGCCCCATTGAAAAATCACTCAGAATGTATATGTTACCGCCCTAGGGTCATGCACAACAAAGCAAATTAAGAAATGATTATTCCAAAACATAAAATACTGTAAAATAAAAAGTGAATAATATTGTGATATGATATTTTGGCCATAATCTCCCAGCCCTAGCCACAAGTGTACTTAGTGGAGAGCCTATAAAAGTCAATGATCAGTGGGCCTGTACTACAAATGGTCACAGAACAGAGATGTGATGAGGACATTTACACGAGGGCAAGAAAAAGTGAAGACGTCTGGTATCTGTAATACGGCGAGCAAACAAACTGAGTAAAACACACCAAACACTTTCTAGTACTAGTTCTTGTGAGAAACTATTGATTTGCCTTTCTTGATCTCCTACTCATGCTCTTTGTTCTTAGTGTGCTCACCATGAGACAACTAGTCTAGGTTACATTTACAGAGCAATCCCTTTCCACCCACACTTCCTTTTTATCTCTCTATGCCTCCTCTACCTCCCCCTTTCCACCTGTCCGTGGAAATATTGTACCCATACAAACCTCCTTCCTCTCCTCCTTATCACTATGTGTCTGTGCTGACAGAACCACACTAGGCTCAGAGTTTTGCATTTAGTCACTTGACCCACTCGCTGTAGTGAGACAGTGGCAGGTGGATGGCGTATGAATATTAGATTGCGTCTGATGGAGATTGCACTCCGGCCTCTCCTCATGGTTTCTCATCTTTCTGTAAGTAAGTCTACCTGCATCCGCTCTCTGCCCATTTATGAACTCCATCATCTCTCTCCGTCTAAACTGCGCTACGGTTTCATCTGATCACTGACTAGGCCTTCCATTGGGCTCCACTTGTACCTCATTGAGACAGACAGATACAATTCCCAATAATAATGTCTCTCAGGGTTTTGCAAAGCAAGGGGTACTTTTTTTGTTGTTGTCATGGGGTTCAGGTTATCCTCTCGATTGGACTCATCTTGGGAGTCATTCTGTACTACCTTCGCTTATGGGAGGTATATGGGAGGTATTCCAACAAGTTGTAATGATATGCAATCACTGAAAAGCATTTGATTTTACGTCCACGATCCCTGTAAAATGACTAGTTAAGGGGCCGTGCTCGTCACCCACTGGGTTGTAGATTTGAATAATCCCGGATTTATTGATGAGCTCTGAGCTGGCGTAACCTCACCTAGAACGGTGTGACAGCAACCTGCCATTACAGATACCCTAACAGACGCAAGCTCGTCTTGCTTTGATGACTGAACTTCACTTCTCTCGTCTCACACCCAGTCGAGAGAAAGCGAGAGCGAGAGAGAACAAGCGGACACTGTGATCGTGCCTGCTCTAAGTTTCCCTGACATTCTGGCACTACATTGGCTGGGTACACATAGCACTAGGTCACAAACTGTTCTGTTCTATAGCTTGTACAGCTTGGTCTGGTCTCTGGGTGAGTGATGCATCATTAGAAGCCCTTAATTAGCCCCAGTGTGAACAGTTAATTACCCAGGGAGAGCATGAGGGGGGCCGGGTCTACCACATAGGGGTCATTAGTGATGGAACATTGCCTGAACGTTGTCTGAATTGTAACGTTTTGTATGAGGAAACAGAGGCTCGGCTCAAAGCTCTGGGACGACAATGCGGCTGATGAACAGAATAGACATTGTACGAGGGATACAGAACGCTCTCTTATTGGACTAACGTAGCATAGTGATGTAGCATAAGAGGCGGTGACGATGAGCACAGCTTTGAAGCCATTTATATACAGTACGGGATCAGATGGTAGGTTACAATACATGTGAGAGAACACATATGCATCTAGTAGACATCTCGACAGAAGCAGGTGGTGCTGCAGCTCTTCAACGGTCTATGTACAGACAAGGATATTTAAAGTGAAGCAGACGTTGGGTTTTGTTTGACAGATACAAAGTTCCTGCTGAGTATTGCCATAAGCAGTGTGATCATACTCAAGTGAGCTCCATGGGAGATTATATGAAAATAAATAAATATATACTAGACACTCAACCAGTTCCAACTAATACAGTGCGTTCGAAAAGTACAGACCCCTTAACTTTTTGTAGCTCTACTTATTCTAAAAATCAATGAAATTGTTTTTGTTCATCAATCTACACACAATACCCCATAATGACAAAGCATAAACATTTGAGCATATTAATAAATACGAGTCCCATTTACATAAGTATTTCAGACCCTTTACTCAGTACTTTGTTGAAGCACGTTCGGCAGCGAATACAGCCTTAAGACTCCTTGGGTATGACGCTACAAGCTTGGCACACCTGTATTTGGGGTGTTTCTCCCATTCTTCTCCGTAGGTGCTCTCAAGCTCGGTCAGGTTGGATGGGGAGCGTCACTGTACAGCTATTTTCAGGTCTCTCCAGAGATGTTCGATCAGGTTCAAGACCGGGCTCTGGCTGAGGCACTCAAGGACATTCAGAGACTTGTCCAGAAGCCACTCCTGCATTATCTTGGCTGTGTGCTTAGGGTCATTGTCCTGTTGGAAGGTGAACCGACACCCTAGACTGACATCCTGAGCACTCTGGAGCAGGTTTTCATCAAGGATCTCTCTGTACTTTGCTCTGTTCATCTTTCCCTCGATCCTGACTAGTCTCTCAGTCCCTGCCACTGAAAAACATCCCCACAGGATGATGCTGCAACTACCATGCTTTACCGTAGGGATGGTGCAAGGTTTCTTCCAGATGTGATTCTTGGCATTCAGGCCAAAGATTTCAATCTTGTTTCATCAGACCAGAGAATTTTGTTTCTCATGGTCTGAGAGTCCTTTAGGTGCCTTTTGGCAAACTCCAAGCGGACTGTCATGTGCCTTTTACTGAGGAGTGGCTTCCACCTGGCCACTCTAACATAAAGGACTGATTGGTGGAGTGCTGCAAAGATGGTTGTCCTTCTGGAAGGTTCTCCCATCTCCACAGAGGAACTCCGAAAATCTGTCAGAGTGACCATCGGGTTCTTGTTCACCTCCCTGACCAAGACCCTTCTCCCCAGATTGCTGAGTTTGGCTGGGCAGCCAGCTCTAGGAAGAGTCTTTGTGGTTCCAAACTTCTTCCATTTAAGAATGATTGAGGCCACTGTGTTCTTGGGGACCATCAATGCTGCAGAAATCTTTTGGTACCCTTCCCCAGATGTGTGCTTTAACAAAATCCTGCCTCGGAACTTGACAAACAATTCCTTTGACCTCATGATTTGGTTTTTGCTCTGACATGCACTGTCAACTGGTGGGACCTTATATAGACAGGTGTGCGCCTTTCCAAATGATGTCCAGTGAATTGAATTTACTACAGGTGGTCTCCAAGTTGTAGAAACATCTCAAAGGATGAACAATGGAAACAGGATACGCTGGAGCTAAATTTCGAGTCTCATTGCAAAGGGTCTAAATACTTATGTAAATAAAGACCATTTTTATACATTTGGGAAAGAAAATCTAAAAACCTGTTTCGTCTTTGTCATTATTGTGTGTAGATTGATGAGGAAAACATTTCATTTAATCCATTTTAGATGAAGGCTGTAACGTAACAAAATGTGGAGGAAGGGAAGGGGTCTGAATACTTTCCCGAATACACTGTGCACCTATAAGATAGATATAGTATCTACGACGCATTTCCTGTTCAGCAAGGGTGGGGGGGGGCTCTTACTACATGACAATGAGCCCTCCGCATGCGCGCACACACACAATCAAATAAATTGCCGTCAAAATTTCAAAAAGCATGGCCTCGTCAAGGACAAACCCAGTACTGCTGGGGAGAACACCTTCCACCTCAGCAGAGAAGGCTGGGATAACAATCCATTGAATGTGTGAATACAGATGAGAGTAGTGCTTTCTTAGATGGCGGCCGGGTGAAGGAGAATGGACTTGTTCCACTTGTATTAAGGAGTGTGTTTGACAGTCTCGGCTTGGAACATAAGCTAGAATAAGCCACCTAACACCTGTAAGAGCGGCTGGCACGCTGTGTGGAAGAATAACAGAGGGAATGGATGACAAAGGACGACTGGTGTCGAAAAGGGATATTCTCGACACAGTCAAATTCCATCTCATGTGTTTCCACTGTTCTTCCTGCACACAGAACACATTTACACATAACCCATCTTCCAGAACAAAAAAAACACCAAGGAGGTCAGAGGTCAATGAAAAATAATGATCCCCAGAAAGTTTCCATTCCATTAGTCCTGTTTCTCAGCGAGCAAGAGAAAAACAGTGAGAGAAACAATGGCCTTTTCCCCCAATTAGATTCGCTCAACTCCTGCATGCTCTTTTGCCTCCTTTTGAAAAAGATAAATCGAGGAGAGGCAGCGAAGAGAGGGAACATAGACAAAAATGTGTTAGCAGGGGTGGATCTCAAAATAAATCTTTAGTTGTGCAATACATTTTAGAGAAAAACGTGCTGCTTATCGTTTTAAACATGTGCAAGATTTTCTTCTCTGACAAAAACATAGCTGATGTAAAGAGGGTGTGGCAGATTTCAAAAGTCTTCCGCGAAGGACTCTGATAGGATACACATGACTATCCTCGATGAAAGATGGATATGGAGGAGGGGAGGACACTCTTCCGTTCGCCTACTAAGAGATTCTCCTCGACCACTTATCGGTTTCCCGGGTCATGGACGAGAGAGGACCGAGGACCGAGGAGAGAGGGTGGAGATCGGACTGCCAAAATGAGAAAAGGCCAGATGCTTAACCCCAGAAGGCCCGGTGGATGGTGCCATCGTTCATTAAGAGTGTGAGCGCCCCTTCTGTCCCTGTCTCCCAGACAAAAAGGCTATAATTAAGGGAGCCCTGTACCACCCACACCCCCCGAGTTCCCTGGCCTACTTTGCTAAATAAGGATTTAGACTGAAGCCCAAGGGGAAAGCTCACATTTATCCCTCCATAGGTGGAAATAGAAGGAGAAGAAAAAAAACATACAGATCGATCAGGGATGACAGGCTTGGCAGCACTTTAGGCTTACATAGATAGGATCTGGGTTACGGTTCGGTTTTTTTCCCCGCACTCAATGTCTTCCTTCATTTGCATTCAATCATGCACTGATAATCCTTCCACCCCCAAACCCCCGGTGGGGGGAGAAAACAAATGACTGTTTTTGTGAATCAACTTTTATTTCAGCTGTTTTTGTGGATTCTCTCTCTGTATATTATTTAAGGAGTGCTCGTGCCAGACAGGCTGTGGTGTAGTGGCTTGGTGATGGAGCTAGCTAGCGTAGCGCTTCTGAGGGAGTGTACGTCAGGTCTGAAAATAGACAGAGCACACACACACACACACACACACACACACACACATACATACACACACGTGATGCAAACAGGGAAACAGCCAGGCAAACAGCCAACTGGAAAATGAGCTTGGAAACAGGTGAAGGGAAGGAGAGGGAAAATAACCAACGTGGATCACAGAACAGAAATGAGAGAACGATATAAAATCAAAATCCCTCATTCGTTCTGACACCTGACCGGCCTGTTTGTCAATGTTTTTGTATTAGCAATGATGGGATAGAGGATATCTGAGACTGAGCTTGAAAACAAGTGCTTGTGTGTGTGGATTCAGTGGCACATTATCCACAAGTATCCATCACTGTTATAAATCTCAATGAGACACTAGTAACCAACTCACATTGATGACGGACCCCTCGCCTTTAGATTCAAGTGACCAACCATGGTGACAAACCATGGATTTATCATCTAAATGACAAGAGTCATTCGAAAAGGTATGCCACAAACAAAATGAATGACAAAATGCCTGGATATCAAGGACAGGAGACAAAGAACAGGAGACCTCCACGCCGCCAATGATATGCCAAACCCGGGGACGACACCAGATTCCATCTCTGCAATTTCATTTGATTTGTTTAAAGAATTTCCGTCGACACGGTGGCTAACATGTTCTGATGCACATGTGGCCCAGGCGCGGTGCGCTCCTCTGCACTGTGCTCGTCTCATCACGCACTTCTGATCTCTCCCAGTCTCTTCCCTGATCCATCTCACCCACGACTGTTCCCTTCACGGCTGGGTGGAACTAGAGTGACCGTAACAAGAACCCGAAACATATAGCAATTCTTTGTTGCATGTGACCCGATTCAGGACGGAAATAAGAAGGCATATAAATACATTTCATTCATTGACATTCATTGAATATTATATGCAGCCAAATGTGAAATCGCTTTGCCAAGGCTCTTGAGTATTTTGTTCATTCTGATAGTTCATCAACTGACATCATCCCTCTCTCTCTCTCCCTACTTCCTGCTCTTACTCCCCCTCTGTTGTCTAATGAGATATTTTTAGCCTGCCTGCCTGCCTGAAACACAGGGGGGGGGCAGGGATGCGCACAGACACACAGGAAATGTTCTCCTGACACCATACCAAATGTTGTAGCTTTTCTTTTGTTCCTCTGTTCTAGAAATGCTCTGGGAATGTACTAGCTCAGCATAATATCCAGGGTGTCCTAGCAGATATACTGATTAGGTGATGTAACACAGTGGACTTCAGACACACACACTCTCTTGAATGGAATATGAGGGTTAAAACGGACAGAGGGCTTTGCTTTTACACAAATCCATTCAGATTTACAAAGAATGAATAAACAAAAATAACCTGGAGATAAAACACCACAACTCCATCTGCTCTTCCACTGGTGACACGAACACCGTTTATGACTCAACACCCCCCCTGGCCGTGAAAGAAAAGAGACAGAGATATACAGCCATGGAACAGAGTGAAGGGAAAAAAAATCCCTCACACCTTTGGGGAACCTCACAGCTTGTGCCACATTTCACCATAGCAGAAATGAAGTCCATTTACTAACTGAAAGTGGTGTGAAATATAAAGCTGAGAAAGGCAGTCAAATCAGTCATGGTAAAGTTAGGGCTCTGAGGAGGATAGGTCTGTCTTTGGGGTGATCGAATCATCTGTATTCATGCTGGTGTGAAGAGGGTATTCCCAGACACCAAGGTCTGCCATATTTGAAGGATGAGCCAAGGCACAGGCCAGTGTGATTTTGATTTATGGTGGGCGCTGTGTGTGCGCGCATTAGCATTGATGAAAAATTTAATTTGGCCCTTCCTGCGATTAGAGCATACAAACGCATTGAATAACAGATAGTCCCCAAAAAACATAAAAAGAAAGTTTGTCCTGAAGTGGCAGTCCTATAAATCAGAGATAAGATCCGGATACCATTTTTTGTATTCTTATTCTATTTAACCCCTTACTTTTGGCACTAAACTGGCTCCATATATACACATTAGTTCCATTAATTTAAAAAAAATGGTGCATTGTGAGAGTCCTGTGAGGCACGTGGGCGTGCTCGTGAGTCATCTTTCCATAGAGGGGGTCATAACGGTTTGGACGCTACAAACGATTTTGTGAGAAGACTGATTTCCCGGGATGTCTCATGGTCTGACAAACACCACTCCAGCTCCGTCACCTTGCTGAAGTGCATCGTCGGCGGATGCGGTGGATTGAGACGCATTCAAAACAACAACAAAAATCTTGAGCTTTAACTAACAGATTTTTATGGGAATGTTTTTAATCATGCTAATTAGATGCTATGGGGCCACGGAAATAGACTTTAGGAGGTCTGGTTGGGTAATCAAGTCTACACTCCTCTCATTGGCAGAGAATGAGCCTGACAGAGCCTAGTAGGATAGGCACACGTCAAAACTGATTTTACTAATTAACACATATAGAAAAATATACCCTATCTGAGATGATGGCAACTGTCTGTGCTAAATCTGCTTCTAAATGACCCCAGGGTGATTTGAGTGGCCAGAGATTGCATGTTTGGAGATTGACACAAGTCTACAATATCATAAGGCCAATTTTACTGAAGGATGTATTTTAAACAAAGAATCAGTTTTATTTCTTGCCTAATTCCGTTTTGTTTTTCCAGGTTTCGGAATTTTCCCAGTTTCAGGTTCAATCCCCCCCAAAAAAAATTTAATAGAAAAACAAAATTGGATGTTTAGTCCACAAGGATGCTTGGGGAATTTTTTTTTTAAAACAATCGAAGAAATTTAGATTTTGGTGTAGTTACCCTTTAATTCAAGTTCACACCTAGCAAGAGGCTATGGTTTAGCAGTGTTTTTGTCGCGCACGTGATGATAGAGTTTCTAAACAAATACCCTGGATTGATGCAAATAATCATGATCCTTCTACCAGGTTAGGCTACTTTGTAGTTAACAATTAATTGAGAAGGTTTTTGGGAAAGCCTTTCCATCTACCAGAAGACTGTTTTCATTAGCATCATTGCTAACGGCTACAGATTTTTTTTTATTTCACCTTTATTTAAGCAGGTAGGCCAGTTGAGAACAAGTTCTCATTTACAACTGCGACCTGGCCAAGATAAAGAAAAGCAGTGTGACACAAACAGAGTGACACGTGGGATAAACAAATGTACAGTCAATAACACAACAGAAAAATATTTATACAGTGTGTGCAAATGTAGTAAGATTAGGGAGGGAAGGCAATAAATAGGCCATAGTGGCAAAATAATTACAATTTAGCAATTAAATACTGGAGTGATCGATGTGCAGAAGATGAATGTGCAAGTAGAGATACTGGTGCGCAAAGGAGCAAAAAATATAAACAATATGGGGATGAGGCAGTTGGGTGGGCTATTTACAGATGGGCTGTGTACAGGTGCAATGATAGCTAAGCTGCTCTGACAGCTGATGCTTAAAGTTAGAGAGGGAGATAAGTCTCCGGCATCAGTGATTTTTGCAATTAGTTCCAGTCATTGGCAGCAGAGAACTGGAAGTAAATGCGGCCACGTAGACAGACATTCTCGTTTCCTCTTAAAATTGCAGGAAATACGAATTAAATCACTGATGAATTCTGTTCATGTCTTATAATAAATGTGGGAAAATTAATAAATTCTCAATACATTTCATTGATTTCCTACCAAGTTCAATATTTGTTTTTATATTGTTGAATTGTGGTTTTAATGTCTGGATTCTGTGATTCCATCCACATTCTCTACATTGCAGATTTGAATAGGGCCCTACATCAGCTCCAGGCTAGTACTTGGACTAACTGAACAAAGAGGGAAAAACATACTTTCCCATGAATCTCATTGTGTCCATGGGAATGCCAAGATTATTCTCTCAGGAAAAATGTCTGTATCTTCCAGGAGCCAGAAGCAGCGTGGTCGTTGTGCACAATTGCCAGTGGCTTTTCCACAGCCCTGGGATGGCGGGGTTTCAGCTGATCTTTTCCTCTGTTACTGACTGTTGAGCTGCTGTTTTTCCACAAACAGAAAATATTAGCTGGCTTGATGTCTGACCACTGGCCGATATTTTCCAATGTAGGCCTGAACTGTCAACCAAACAAGCTTGCCGTTGTGGATGAGTAGCATTTGACCTACAAGTATGTCTTCGTTGCTAGCTTAGACATAACCAAGAGAAATTTAAGCAACAACTTTATAGAAAGACAGAGTTGGCACCAAAAACTGATACTTCCTCATCTTACCATGCAGAAAAAGGTACAAAAACATAAGCATGAAAAATATGAACCAATTTAGAGAAGGGGGAAAATCACCAAATGAGAGATATGAAGACAGTACAGAAAGCACTACTCCCGATGCACAATGCATTGACAGAGGCGTGTGAGGAAAGATAGGTTTGTCCACCTAACACCTCCACCCGGCCAGGCAAAAAGAGCGTGGGTCAGTAAGGAGGCACTCTTCCCTATGGAGTTTCACCATCGCACGAGCCTCTGAACGTACACGACCCACTTCGGGAATCCCCAGTGCAAGGACAAGTAACCTTGAATGTCAGCACTGTACTGCAAATAATTCCCTCAAACGTTAAAGCATTATCACTGTTGTTAAAGCAGTGGGCTGCCAATGGTGGATACGGAAAAGGGACAAACAATGAAATAAGCGTGGGTATATTACACATGCACATCGTGACAAAATGCCAACTGCACACAGGCACAAGAAAGCAGCTCACTAGTTACTAAACAGAAACGTATTTGATAACGGGGACAGGCTGACTTGATAACACATGAGCTAACTCAAGCAAAACAATGCAGGGCAGTGAACCAAGGCCAATCCACTGCGTGCGTACACGTTTCTCCCTGCTTTCAGTGGAGTCTAATAACACCACACCATGTAAGTTGCCCCTATGTGTCACACTACAGCAGTGTTTCCCCAACTCTGGTCCTTCAGTACCCACAACGGCACACCTTTCTGTTGCAGCCCGGGCCAACATACTGCATTTTAACTTGTCAAGGTCTTGATGATTCGTTGACAAGTGGAATCAGGTGTGCTTGTCTGGAGCCACAACCAAAATATGTACTGTTGGGGGTACTCGAGGACTGAATTTGCGAAACACTGCTCTACAGTAGTGACGGGGGGGGAAGGATAGAGTTATATACAAAAACATATACAGTGCCTTCGGAAAGTATTCAGACCCCTCGACTTTTTCCACATTTTGTTATGTTACAGCCTTACTCTAAAATGGATTTTTTTTTTTTTAAATAATCTCCAGCAATCTACACAATATACCCCATAATGACAGAGCAAAAACAGAAATGCCTTTATTTACATAAATATTCAGACCCGTTGCTATGAGAATCTAAATTGAGCTCAGGTGCATCCTGTTTCCATTGATCATCCTTGAGATGTCTCTACAACTTGATTGGAGTCCACCTGTGGTAAATTCTATCGATAGGACATGATTTGGAAAGGGACAGAGTTGCATGTCAGAGCAAAAACCAAGCCATGTAGTCAAAGGAATTGTCCTTAGAGCTCCGAGACAGGATTTCTGGAGCACTAAAGGTCTCCAAGATCACAGTGGCGTCCATCATTCTTAAATGGAAGAAGAAGATTGGAAACACCAAGACACTTCCTAGAGCTGGCCGCCCGGCCAAACTGAGCAATCAGGGGAGAAGGGTCTTGGTCAGGGAGGTAACCAAGAACCCGATGGTCACTCTGAAGGAGCTCCAGAGTTCCTCTGTTGAGATGGGATAACCTTCCAAAAGGGCAACCATCTCTGCAGCACTCCACCAATCAGGCCTTTATGGTAGAGTGGCCAGGCGGAAGCCACCCCTCAGTAAAAAGGCACATGACAGCCTGCTTGGAATTATCCAAAAGGCACCTAAAGACTCAAGATTCTCTAGTCTGAAAAAACCTAGTTTGAACTATTTGGACTAAATTCCAAGCGTCAAGTCTGGAGGAAACCTGGCACCATCCCTATAGTGAAGCACAGTGGTGGCAGCATCATGCTGTTGTTCAGCGGGAGTGATCAGGATCGAGGGAGAGATGAACGGAGCAAAGTACAGAGAGCTCCTCGATGAAAACTTGCTCCAGAGCACTCAGAACCTCAGACTGGGGGCGAAGGTTTACAACGATCCTAAGCACACAGTCAAGACAACGCAGGAGTGGCTTCGGGACAAGTCTCTGAATGTCCTTGAGTAGCACAGCCAGAGCCTCTCTGGAGAGTCCTGAAAATAGCTGTGCAGCAAAGCTCCCCAGCCAACCTGACAGAGCTTGAGAGGATCTGCAGAGAAGAATGGGAGAAACTTCAAGTACAGGTGTGCCAAGCTTGTAGTGTCATACCCAAAAAGACTCATGGCTGTAATCGCTGCCAAAATACTGAGTAAAGGATCTGAATACTAAGGTAAATGTTATATTTCAGTGTTTTATTTTTAATACTTCACAAAGGCACTGTATATACAGTACCAGTAAAAAGTTTGGACACACTCAGTCCAGGGTTCTTCTTTATTGTTACTATTTTCTATATTGTGGAATAATAGTGAAGACATCAAAACTATGAAATAAGACATATGGAATCATGTAGCAACCAAAACAAGTGTTTTTAAATAGAATTATTTTACAATTGAGATTCTTCAAAGTAGACACCCTTTGCCTTGATGACAGCTTTGCACACTCTTGGCATTCTCTAAAAATAAAGTAAAACCCTTGAATGAGTAGCTGTGTCCAAACTTTTGACTGGTACAGTATATACAGTTGAAGTCGGAAGTTTACATACACTTAGGTTGGAGTCATTAAAAGTCATTTTTCAACCACTCCACATATTTCTTGTTAACATACTATAGTTTTGGCAAGTCGGTTAGGACATCTACTTTGTGCATGACACAAGTCATTTTTCCAACAATTGTTTACAGATTTCACTTATAAGTCACTGAATCACAATTCCAGTGGGTCAGAAGTTTACATACACTAAGTTGACGGTGCCTTTAAACCTGTTTGGAAATTTCCAGAAAATGATGCCATAACTTTAGAAGCTTCTGATAGGCTAATTGACATAATTTGAGTCAATTGGAGGTGTACCTGTGGATGTATTTCAAGGCCTACCTTTAAACTCAGTGCCTCTTTGCTTGACATCATTGGAAAAAAATCAAAAGAAATCAGCCAAGACCTCATTAAAAAATGTATACCTTCACAAGTCTGGTTCATCCTTGGGAGAAATTTCCAAATGCCTGAAGGTACCACGTTCATCTGTATAAACAATAGTACGCAAGTATAAACACCATGGGACCACGTAGTCATCAAAAAGCTCAGGAAGGAGACGTGTTCTGTCTCCTAGAGATGAACATACTTTGTGCAAATCAATCCCAGAAAAAAATCAATCCCAGAACAACAGTAAAGGACCTTGTGAAGATGCTGGAGGAAACAGGTACAAAAGTATCTATATCCACAGTAAAACGAGTCCTATATCGACATAACCTGAAAGGCTGCTCAGCAAGGAAGAAGCCACTACTCCAAAACTGCCATAAAAAAGCCAGACTATGGTTTGCAACTGCACATGGGGACAAAGATCGTCCTTTTTGGAGAAATGTCCTCTGGTCTGATGAAACAAAAATAAAACTCTTTGGCCATAATGACCATCATTATGTTTGGAGGAAAAAGGGGGAGGCTTGCAAGCCGAAGAACACCATCCCAACTGTGAATCACGGGGTGGCAGCAACATGTTGTGGGGGTGCTTTGCTGCAGGAGGGACTGGTGCACTTCACAAAATAGATTGCATCATGAAGAATGAAAATTATGTGGATATATTGAAGCAACATCTCAAGACATCAGTCAGGAAGTTAAAGCTTGGTCGCAAATGGGTCTTCAAAAGGACAATGACCCCAAGCATACTTCCAAAGTTGTGGCAAAATGGCTTAAGGACAACAAAGTCAAGGTATTGAGTGACCATCAAAGATCTGACCTCAATCCCATAGAAATGTGTGGGCAGAACTGAAAAAGCGTGTGCAAGCAAGGAGGCCTACAAACCTGACTCAGTTACACCAGCTCTGTCAGGAGGAATGGGCCAAAATTCACCCAACTTATTGTGGGAAGCTTGTGGAAGGCTACGCGAAACATTTGACCCAAGTTAAACAATTTAAAGGCAATGCTACCAAATACTAATTGAGTGTATGTAAACTTCCTACCACTGGGAATGTGATGAAAGAAATAAAAGCTGAAATAAATCATTCTCTCTACTATTATTCTGACATTTCACATTCTTAAAATAAAGTGGTGATCCTAACTGACCTAAGACAGGGAATGTTTACAAGGATTAAATGTTTAAATGCATTTGGCTAAGGTGTATGTAAACTTCCGACTTCAATTGTATTTTGCTTCTGTAGGTAAAGTTAACTAGCACTAGTCGGCTGTACCTACGGCAAAACTCCAGTATTTTCCATCCTATAGTTTGCTCTCAATCTTTTTAAATAGTGAGACATGTTGTCATCACCATTTCCCTGACTGATCAAAACTGGTTCTCATGCGCTCTAGTCTCTCTGCAGCAAACATATACGGATTGTACAAAACCCCTCCTGCCCTCAGAATAGCTTTAATTTGCCAGGGCATGAACTCTACAAGGTGTTGAAAGCATTCCACAGGCCCAAGTTGACTCCAATGCTTCCCACAGTTGTGTCAAACCATCTGGATGTCCTTTGAGTGGTGGACCATTCTTGATACACGCAGAAAACTATTGAGTGTGAAAAACCCAGTAGCGTTGCAGTTCTTGACACAAACCGGTGCGCCTGGCACCTACTGTCATACCCCGTTCAAAGGCATCTTTTGTCTTGCTCTTTCACCCTTTGAATGGCACACATACACAATCCGTGTCCCAATTATCACAAGGCTTAAAAAAAAAAATATTTAACCCGTCTCCTCCCTTTCATCTACAAAGATTGAAGTGGATTTAACAAGTGACATCAATACAGGATCATAGCTTCTACCTGGATTCAACTGGTTATGGAAAGAGCGGGTGTTATTCATGTTTTGTACACTCAGTGCATAGTGAGCAATATGTTTGGAACATCGAATTGCAATACATATAGAATCGCAGGAATCACAATACATATCGTATCGACACCTAAGCATTATGATAATATCATATCGTCAGGTCCCTGGAACTTCCCAGCCCTACTCTACAGTACTGCCCATTATTAGTAGCCTACTCAATGCCATTAGGCAGGATAAGATTTCAAAATGCTGGTGCTAGATTTACAGCTTAGATACAGTGGCTTGTTTTATCACCACATAAACCTGTGAGGTATGATCCCCAGCCTGTTAAGTATGTTACTCCAGCCCTTGTGTCTGGCATAGACACAGAGCTGGGGTTTCCGTCTAAGGTGGCCGGCAGTTCAGAAATGGGGAGACACGATCTCTCCTGCTCTCAGGTAAGGGCAGCCACAGCTCAGTGGAGTCACTCAGTCAAGCCAATCCTAGCCTGGGATCAATCATGGGGGGGGGGAAAAAACTCAATAAACTTCTCCTCAACCCTCCCTGGGCCTCCCTCTATTCATCACCTCAGCAATCTAATCGTCGCCTTACTCTATGTAGCTAGCACAGACAAAGGGGATTGTGTCAGAAAAAGGCTACCGTTTCCTCATTCCAGCTCTGTTATTTCCTTCCTTATTGTTCTCCTGCGCTCATTTAATTAAATGTTCTGTTCTAGACATGTTGTCTAGCACTTGTCTGTGATCGAATTACATTCCTGTCTCTTAGTCCGATTCATCCCTCACTCCATCCCTTTCCTAGTCTCTAGCCCTCCGTCGCCCGAGCAGACTATTCTAAAGTGTATGTTGCAGCAAGGAAACCCCCGATTCCCCACGAGACATCGCATGTATGTCTTAGTGTGTCTGTCAGCAGCCCATTAAAGGCTTGTGGAGGGAAATCAGACAAGCATAATGGCATACAGACAGCGGGGAGCCACGACCCACAAACTCCCTCAGAGAAAAGGATGGAGAGAATAAAAGAGAAAAAAAACAGTCCAGAGAGCTCCTTCCTAGACAGGCGGTCCAATGTACGGCATACAGACAGCAGGAGACACGACCCACTCACCCACAAGCTCCCTCAGAGAGAAGGATGGAGAGAATAACAGAAAAAAAAACAGGCCAGAGAGCTGCTTCCTAGACAGGCGGTCCAATGTAAGGAGAAAAGGCTTGCTATATAGTAGCACCAGGAAATAGACACACAAAAGGTCATAAAGAATGCATGTCTATTTCTACCACGTGTAGTTTCGCTTCAAACACGGGTCCATTCCCATAGTGACTGGGGTTGTGACACAATAGGCTACACTGTGAATCGTGTACTGCTAATCAGAAATCAATTCAGGTTATTAACCGATGTTATGACTTGCATAATCACAAGCTACGGTATTTATGCCTCGCCACAAGGAGTACTAAGGGTATGAAAGTGAAACAGGAACTGTAAAGATAGACGTTGATAAGCCGCCACAAAAGACGCCTGACCACATCCAACTACTGTCATGTTCATGCAGTCATGTTCATACTGTTATGAATGTACACTGTACCCTCAAAAGATAAGGGAGAAAGAGCAAATTGGGGGACGTTGGTTTGCAGGTCAATTGGTTAAGCCCAAAAATGAAGAAGAGTCTTGAAGAATTCTCCTGTCATTGACTGAGGTCAGAGGGGGCATTGTAATTCTCACAGGCTGACAGAGCTTTGAGACAAGTGACCAACAAACTAGAACCACATACCGCATTCTTCTGGGCATGGCTAGAAGGGATACAGCTCATGTCAAACTCCTGCGAGAGTTTGAAACTTTTTCTGCCGAAGTTGGGACTTTGGAGTGTGTTCAGAATCATTCAATTTTGTGACATTTTTTCCCCCCACAATAATGTAGACGTTAAATGCTGTAGTTGGGCTCCCGAGGGGCGCAGCGATCTAACAGGCTGACTACACCGCTCGCGTCGCATGAGCGAGCGTGGCAAAATACATTTACAAATCTGTTATTCAATTATTGCGCCAACAAGCGTCTGCGTTGCCAAGGGCTAAAATAGAACTGCTAAGATCGCACTGCAAGTCCTGCCTCTCCCATCTCCTCATTGGTTTCTTAGAAGCAGGCACCCACGTGCCATCTCCTCATTGGCTATACCCACGTGGGTGACTGAAAGACGAACAAGGTCAGTGGCAGTAATGCACCTAATTTATGAAAAGTTGCCAATCGCAATATAAAGTTATAAAGTTAAGAGAAGAAAAAGCCCGGAAGGAGGCGAGATGACTAGAAACGATTCAGTTGACCGTTTTATGTGTGGATTAATTGTCGGAAGTAGAGGATCTTGTTATTTTACCTTAAATGCACAACTCAATGTTTATATCCCATGACAAATTATCTGGCAACAGCAGGCTAGCTAAATAGGATAAATTAGCTAGCAAGTGCAAGCTAAATTGCCATAAATGTTTAATGCTTTTCAGAGTTTGTTTTGATATTTTAACCTGCGTGTCGTGATCGCGTTTGGTGTAGTGGGGAACAAAATAAATTTATGCAATATGGCGCACACGCGCAGCCGGTTTGGGTTCCGTGTAAGGCACTGCATCTCAGTGCTTGAGGCGTCACTACAGACACCCTGGTTAGAATCCAGGCTGTATCACAACTGGCCGTGATTGGGAGTTCCATAGGGCGGTGCACAATTGGCCCAGAGTCTTCCGGGTTTGGTTGATGTAGGCTGTCATTGTAAAAAATAATTTGTTCTTAACTTGCCTAGTTAAATAAAGGTTCAATTAAAAAAACATTTGCGGTGGAAATAACTACAACAAATGTGCTTTAGCAGTCACCCTGATGGCTACACTATCGACTTCCATCGCCGTACTGTGGGACAGCAGCGCCCAGCAAGCGGGAGTACCAATAAGTCATTTCTCGTGTAAATTGCTATCGTCAGGGACAGCCCTCTCATTAGGCAAGATTAGGCCGCCACCTGTGGTGGCACTTGAATTTGGGGCGGCATTTTGACAATTGGCTGCCACACTCCGGCACACCTGATTGGCTACTACACCACCAGCTCATAGCGTTGCTGCAGTTCCATCCTCCACCCCACCCCACAGCTATGGTGATGTGTGTTTATATGGGATTATCCAATTGTGAAACATTAATAAAAATGTATCTGCCAAATAAATTGTATTTTTTTTGTGATATAGACCATTTGTGATCAGGAAGCAAATATTTTTTTAAACAATGAGAAAAGAGGCACAATCTCTAAACCAAATAAATTCACTGGTGAAATGTATCAGCGTGCAGCAAGCAAATGACAAGCCTACGAGGACAGGCAATTCTTTTCCCGAGAACAACAATCCCCCGTTCGTTGATTCTAGCAGCTAAGAGGGCAAACCGGGTGAGTCCGAACCATGCACTTCCAACGATGATGACAGCTCTCTGGCTGGACAAGAACAGGTGTTCGCACCAGGCCTCGCCACACCTCCAAACAATGCCGGCGAAGACCCTACAATCTTGGACCCAGACTTGTTGCTCCCCGTCCCCGACGACAGTGGTGGTGCTGCTGCTAAATCCGACTCCCAGACAAACAAACAAAAAGATCCCAAAATATATGAATGGATCTTTACGGGATATGTTAGTGCAGGCTGGGCCACATCAGGATAA
Source organism: Oncorhynchus tshawytscha (assembly GCF_018296145.1). Classification (NCBI taxonomy): domain Eukaryota; kingdom Metazoa; phylum Chordata; class Actinopteri; order Salmoniformes; family Salmonidae; genus Oncorhynchus; species Oncorhynchus tshawytscha. The sequence goes on from NC_056438.1 coordinate 30,113,615, forward strand.
GGAGGGGAATTGGCCTAAACACAGAATTACATGGATAATTGGAGTTTATTTCTTCATCTTCCAAAGAATAAGTGGTAAACCTACCTGTTTGACAGACAATTATCCTATCCATAGATGTCAGTAAAGCCAAATACTCCAATATTGTCGCATGCACTGATTAAATACCTTGGTGTCTGGGAAGGGCTTGACCTGTGTTTGACCTAAACCAGGGATCGAATTGAGTGAGGGTATCACATATCCCTGTTGCCCTTTTCTTTAACAAAGGATATATATTGTTTGCTTTATATTTTGAAATAAATACAGAAAACGTATCCAGATTATATCAAGCGTTCTATAACAATGCTTAACTCGGTGATGCCTTATGGTAGAAACAAGCTCTAAAATGGCCACGAAAGACGTGACTCTGATGCATATGGGGATATCGATTTCGCTAAACTGCAGCCTATAATATTCGAGATAAAAAATTAAAAATTAAAATAAAATGGCTATTCTGTCCCTAATAATTGATCTCATCTCTTTCTGAAAAGATAAGATGTTTGTTTAAACCCAGGCAGCTTTTAGGGAAACACTACTGTTGTTGGGTTATACAACGGACGAGTAGCCAGTAGTTGTAGCTTACAGTTTTCTGCATCAGTAGAGCCTCTGTCTAGGTGGAAAGGTAACGTTTGAAAGTGCCAAGCTTAGATTCATAAGAATGTCTAAGATGTAATTATTTTTGTCTCGCCTAGGGCGGCAGAACGTCCAGGGCCAGCCCTGGCTATCGTACTCCAGATAAATACGTTTTGGGAAGGAAAAAAGTGGACCATGTTAGCTACCGCCTGAGACCTAATGATACAGCTGCCCAGAGTGAAGAAACTCGCGTTGGCAAGCACCTGAATACAACACCGGTGCCATTCGCCATTCGCACCGGCTTGTTGTCATGCATGATGCATCCCGAGGGCAGTAATAGCTAGGCATGTCACTGTGACATCTAGATGGTGACTCGACTTGCTTTTATAATGTACGACTTGGACTTGACTCGAGACTTGACCCATTCTACTTGGGACTTGACTTGAGACTCCGACCTTGTGACTCAAATGAGTGCGACTTGGTCCCAGCTCTGGTATTTACTGAGAAATATGTGGCAACAATGGATCCTTCTCTGGAACTGCATACCACAAGGGCTTCCTAAACTCGGTCCTCGGGACCCCAAGGGGTGCACGTCTTGGTTTTCGCCCTAGCACTCCACAATTGATTCAAATAATCAACTAATCATCAAGCTTTGATAATTTGAATCAGTGTAAAAAAAAATTTTTTAAAGTGCATCCCTTGGTGTCCCGGGGACAGCGTTTTTGGGAAACGCTTGCATACCACGTATGTACCATGTTCCCGTGTAATTTGAAGATAAATACCAGGCAAAAGCCACCACCCGTGCATCTCACTGAAAACCTTTGACATAACAGGGAGTTGTTGGGATATTCAGTGGTTGTCAACAGAAACAGCAAAGACATGGTAGAGGCACCTACCCCGAGCAGATAGCTTCTTTGTGTTGATGATTTTGGCAGCATACTCCTGTCCGCTGGAGATCCTCATGCATCTTTTCACTATGGAGAAGGCTCCCCTTTAGGAAACATAAAAAGGGATGAGTCCTCAAACAATGGATCTATGCCTATATCACCTGTGCAGTAATAATTAACTGTTATGCTACACTTAATAAGTTGATTGACTTGACTTTAAAATGGTCATTTATTGAGACATAAAAAAAGGCAGTGATGACAAATCAAAACATTTGTTTCTATCGTTTTAAACAGGTTAGTCAAAAAAAAAGGTGCCCCGTGGATCCTTGGGTAACTAGTCAAATTTGAGAGGTATTGCATATAGTCCAGCACATGTAATGCCAAAGAAAGAGAAATAGACTACAAACACTGGAGCCTCGCACCACTTCTTGACACGTCGCTGAAAATAGCACTGAAGACAGAGAAAGTGCGAGTGACATAATTGTCCCCACCCCCGCAAAGGCGCCCTGTGCTGGTACAGTAGGGCAGTCTACAGTCAGTAATGCCAAGGGCATCTTCTCAGTCACACAGGGATAGAGGCCTGTTACCAATTTAAAACGGTGACCCTTGGACCTACAATACACCATCATTAATATCAATGTGTTGACAATAACTGCAAGACCAGCATAATGACACGTGGGCATTGGGCAATAATAATGAAGAGCGGATCAATAGGTCACATTTACATGGGCACTTTCATTTAGCTGAGAGCTGAGGATGTCATTGCTTCTGAAGAAAGGTTTTTCGATAAACTTGGAGGCGCTACCCTTTATAAACGAAAACGCACCACTTGGGAATTTCAACGCCCTTACTCCACTGAAAGGGCGGGGACTTGCCAAGAGCTATAGAAATACTACGTAAACATTAAACCGAATTCAAAATACATTTACTTGCCAAGAGCTATAGAAATACTACGTAAACATTAAACCGAATTCAAAATACATTTTTTTTAAATGCTTATAGAGAGGACAGGTTTAGGATAATTATTTAAAGACAACTTGTAAATACAGTAAGCGCCGTTTCTGTGCACCACGCAGGTAACAGGTAATCTTATTAAGAACCAATCGTTTAGAGCGTCAGTACTTAAACATAATGCAATCAAGATGGCTTAAAAAAAATGTTTTCAAAAACATTGTAATACTTACTTTCCCAGCTCTTCGTAGAGATTATACTCGTCGGTAAATCTGGTACAGGTTGTCGAAGCCATGGCAAAGGATAGACTGTCTCTAGTAGGTTAGGACTGTAAACCTCAAAAGCCACTCGAGTTTCTCTGCTGTGTTTCAAATTGACAATATTCTAGCTCAAACGATAAACCAAATTCACAAAATAAGCTTTAAAATTCAAATACATTTACTCTTCCAGCTCCGTTTCCGAATCCAAGAATGGTTATTGGCACGGGAGTTTAGGGGTTGTCAGGGACGTCGAGACCTGCTGTTCTCTGTGCCTGCCTACTGACACTTCACTTAGGCTGCGAGACTTTTTCTATCAAGCTCTTCCTGGTTGTGTGACCACTGTACAACGCCTCCCCCTAGCTGTAACCACGGACCCCCACGGAGGGTACAGAGGCCTATAGACACTACATGACCAAAGGTATGTGGACACCTGCCCATCGAACATCTCATTCCAAAACCATGGGAACTGATATGGAGTTGGTCCCCCCTTTGCTGCGCTCCACTAGATGTTGGAACATTGCTGTGTGGACTTGCTTCCATTCAGCCACAAGAGCATTAGTCAGGTCGGGCACTGATGTTGGGTGATTAATCCTTGCTCGTAGTCTGCATTCCAAGTAATCCCAAAAGGTGTTTGAGGTCAGAACTCTGTGCAGGCCAGTCAAGTTCTTCCACACCGATCTTGACAAACCATTTCTGTATGGACCTCGCTTTGTGCACGGGGACATTGTCATGCTGACAGGGATATTGTCATGCTGAAACAGGAAAAAGCCTTTCCCCTATATATAATTTTTATTTATACCCCTTTTTCATGGTATCCAACTGGTAGTTAGTCTTGTCTCATCGCTGCAACTCCTTTACAGACTCAGGAGAAGAGAAGGTCAAGAGCCATGTGTCCTCTGAAACAAAGACGACCCAACCAAGCCACCTTGCTTCTTGACACAATGCCCGCTTAACCCAGAAGCCAGCCACACCAATGTGTCAGAGGAAACATTGTACACCTGGTGACCGTGTCATTGTGCATGCAACCAGTCCGCCACAGGGGTCGCTAGAGCGCAATGGGACAAGGACAACCCTGCCGGCCAAACCCTTCCCTAACCCAGACGATGCTGGGCCAATTGTGTGCCGCCCCATGGGTCTCTCGGTCACAGCTGGCTGCGACAGAGCCTGGACTCGAACCAGGATCTCTAGTGGCACAGCTAGTGCCTTAGACCACTGTGCCAAATCGGGAGGCTTCCCCAAATGGTTGCCACAAAATTGGAAGCACAGAATCATCTAAAATGTAATTGTATGCTGTCGTGTTAAGATTTCCCTTCACTAGAACGAAGGGGCTTAGCCCGATCCATGAAAAACAGCCCCAGACCATTATTCCTCCTCCACCAAAATTTACAGTTGTCAATATGCACTTGGGCAGGTAGCGTTCTCCTGGCATCCGCCAAACCCAGATTCGTCCGTCGGACTGCCGGATGGTGAAGCGTGATTAATTATTCCTGAGAATGCGTTTCCACTGCTCCAGAGTCCATTGGCGGCGAGCTTTATACCACTTCAACCTACGCTTGGCTGAACTCTAAAATCACGTCAAACTCATTCAGCAAAGGACAAACCAAAACCTGCAGACACTAGGCCCTCTGTGGAATGAGTTTGACACCCCTACCTTATATAGCCCCACAGTGAAGGTGTCATAATACCCATAAAACCTAGTGGTTAAACAGGGAAATGGTTCCAATCATTTTTTTCCCCCAACATAAATTTTCCCATAGGAGATTGTTTCGTGTAGGTTTACCCTTGATGTGACATTCTGATAACCATGTAAATCTTTCTCGGACAAGGTGATTTATCAATACATTCAGCTCTATTTACTCTCAGATTCAAAAATGCTAATTAGCATCAAAATAGACATCACGAGGCCTCCTGAGTGGTGCAGCGGTCTAAGGCACTGCGTTTGGCAGTGCTTGAGGCGTCACTATAGACCCGGGTTCGATCCCAGGCTGTGTCACAACCGGTCGTGACTGGGAGTCCCATAATTGGCCCAGCGTCGTCTGGGTTAGCAGAGGATTTGGCCGGGGGGGGCTTTACTTGGCTCATCGTGCTCTAGTGACTCCTTGTCGCACGCCGGGCGCCTGCAGGCTGACTTTGGTCGTCAGTTGAACAGTGTTTCCTCCGACACATTGGTGCAGCTGGCTTCCAGGTTAAGTGGGCAGGTGTTAAGAAGCGCGGTTTGGCGGGCCATGTTTCTGAGGATGCATGACTCGACTTTAGCCTCTCCCGAGCCCGTTGGGGAGTTGCAGCGAAAAGAAAAGATCGTAATTGGATATCCTGAAAAATGGGGTGAAACAATGTAGACATCATGCAAGACTACAAATCCCTGCAAGCTCCTGTATGTCATCTCTCTGAAGCCTTTTGGACAAATTAAACCAGGAGAGCGTGGTTGAGCATGATGAGGTTTACTTTGCACCTGCTGTTAATTGGGTGTATATCACATGAACCGCTTTTAGCCAATAATCTAGTCTAGGCTACTCTAATCCAGGAACCAATAGGGTGTCGGAACATTTTTTATCACTGAAGTTGTTTTTAGCTCTTGTGAATGAATGAATGAATGAATTAACGTTTTTAGATCCAAAATCCTGTTAATATGAGAATTGAAACACATGTTGATATATTGTTGTTGTACATGTTGTGCAACATATTGTATCAGTGTGCATCACGCACAAAGGTTCCATTGGGTACAAGCACCTCCAACAGAGGCGTCATGCCCTTAGGGGGCACAGGGGCACGTACCCCCCACAGATGTCCTGAAATTGTTTTGTTTTTATTTAAGCCAGTTTGCTACAGCAGGAAAATAATCCTGCAATAATAGCAAATCAAATCAAATCAAATGTGTTTATATAGCCCTTCGTACATCAGCTGATATCTCAAAGTGCTGTACAGAAACCCAGCCTAAAACCCCAAACAGCAAGCAATGCAGTGTAAATGTGATTTATTATGTGGATTATAATTCATGGACATTTTTTGTAAGGGAAAGTCAAGTCTGTCATTTTAAAGTGGAAATTTTAAAAAAATGTCAGAAACATTTTTAAAACACAAATACACTACAAGTTAACTTGCAACAGGGTGATCAAATTAAGATCCTACATCTGTAGCAAATTTATGAAGTTGGCTAGCTAACCCAGATAGGTTCCCAACCTCATAACTAGCTGCCAAGAAGATATTTCAGGCTATAAATCAAGTTAGAGTAGCTAGATTGTCTAATGATCTTAGCTGGCATACCTGCTGGCATACCTGCTTGCAAGGTTGGTAGACTTTAAAACAGCAAGAAATTACTAAATGTACTGAATAAGACTCACATTCTTTTCAATCATTTACCCAGATGTTAGCAAAGAGAAGCATATTTATTAATTTTAAAAAATACCAATAAATCAGGAGGATACAGACAGATCAAAAGGTATGCTTAGGTATGCAGAACTTTTAACTTTTTAAATATAGAATTAAGCATAATGATTATGGCTCTAGATTGTAGGGAAAATATGTTTCAGATGTTTGAAAAATAAATGCAAAATTCTCAAGATTCCAGACCAGCCCCCCTCCGGCCCACCCCCCAGCCATCCTCACACTTTGTGCCTCCTCAGATTTTCAGGGTGCATGACGCCCCTGACCTTCATGATATTCATTGGCATTCATTACTTTGTGCCTCCTCAGATTTTCAGGGTGCATGACGCCCCTGACCTTCATGATATTCATTGGCATTCATTACTTATGCATACAGTTGAACAGTCATCTAACAACCTTAACAATATTTGGCTGCATTTAGACAGGCAGCCCAATTCTAATCTTTTTCCACTAATTGGTCTTTTGACCAATCACATCAGATATTTTTCAGGGGGCTGATCTAATTGGTCAAAATACCAATTAGTGAAACAAATATCAGAATTGGGCTGCCTGACTAAATGCAGCCTAAAAGTTATTTGTGTGTATTTAAATGAGTATTTATTGTGGTTTTATTGACTTCCTAGGATGAGAAAAACGGAAAAGTGGGAGGAGTGCAAGTCAGGGTTTAATATGCAGACCTAAGCTTGTCGCCTGCCTTCCTTCCTTTGGGACAACGACTCCCATTGTTAGGCCGGGGATATGAACATCTCGTCATTATATACAGATGGCACTAAACACTAGAACCGGGATGGGCCAAAAACGGAACTCGTCATGAGAGGCCGCAGTGGCTCGTGGGTCTGCGTACCCACAGCCATGCATGTTACGAATGACTGAGGTGTCTGTACTGGCCTAAAGATTTTTGGACTCACACCGCCCTCTTGTGGTTCTGTAAGGAAGATGCATGCACTTTTCCCTGCCCCATGTCTCACTGCTCAGTCTAGACTTCACTGCTCGATTGCCTGATTATGGTTGTGTCCTGTGTGATCAAAACTGACCACATTACATTTCATGCCCAGTAAACTGTCACACACACACACACACACACACACACACAGATGAAACTGACCAGAATGTCAGGCACTGACCATATGAGGAAGGGATGTGAATAATTTGTTAAAGAATGATTTGGGCAAGAGAGGGACATATGTTGACAGAGATAAGAGGTAACTGAGACATATTTATACACACACTCTACAAAACATCCTATGCGGAGTCACCAGTTTTGATTATGACTGACAGTTTGCCGTTTAAAAAAACAAACCCTCTATTCTCCAAGGTGGTCTCACACAGTATGATCCTATCTTAATATGCACAATCTAAAATGAAATTTCAATTGACATTACATTTAATAACAGCACATTTCTCTTCATTTCTTCTCCACACATGGACTTCACAAAGAATCGTAGCTCTTCTTATCTTATCCATCTGTTTTAGTGTGAAGGTCAACAAAAGACCACTAGGGCCCAGAAGGGATTGAACCTAGGTCTCCTCGTTGCAAAAAAAAACCTTCTTTGGAGTGGAAAGAATAGAGAAGAGAAATCACGAGAGGCATTTCAGCCCACTAGTGCGGTATACTAGCATTCCAATATTTTCCTTTATCTCATGTCGTTGGATCAGATTCCAAGTGCTCGTTTAAAGGGGAAACTCAACCTCCTTCACCTAATACCATGAGAAGAGCCCTGGGAAAACCAAAAGCCTTATAATTTGTAGCCTACAACTATAGTTGGGTTCAGAGGGTTCAGAGTTTTTCCTGGTCAGGGTACCTGGTCAGAAAGAAAAAAAAACTCATGGCTCTAATCATGATCACTGATCTGTGAAGGATCATGGATACATTAAATCATTAATGGTGGAAACCTATCCAGTCCATTCACCCATCAGTGTTTCTGAAAGAGAGGAGAGGAAAGGAGAGAGAGGGGAGAGGAAAGGAAACCGCAGGGACACAGCCAGGGACGTGAACAGCTGAATGGTGTAATGTGGGAGGAACGATGAGGAAGCGATTGTTCCCTCCATCCTGCCACCCATACTTCTAATATCTTTGGAGGGCTGCCACTCCACTTTTTCCTTTACCTCCCTTCTTCTCTTTCTTTCCCCTCTCTCTTTCTCCCTCTCACCCTCTTCCTTTCTCTCCTACCCCATCTCTCCCTCTATCCCCCTCCATCTCTTCCCCCTCTCTCGGTCTCCCCCAGTTAGGACCTTCATCTGTAGGAAACATTGGCTGCCATCGCACTCCCTGGTGCACTGCATCGCACTCCCTGGTGCACCAGGCTCTTTAGGCACCCTCCACATGCAGTACAGTGCACATGCCCTCTATACACACACTCTCAATGCATTTATTTGTTAAAACGTTGTCTCATCCTCCCGTGGATTATCAGTGAATGGGGTGTGTGCTCAAAAAGGATGATTAAAACGACTGCTTTCTCTGAGAACCATTAAAGCCTAGTTGAGTGAGAGAGAGAGTACTTCTCTTTTCAGAGTCATATAGACAAAGGTGTGAAAACCTCCCTGCTGGCGCTCAGCCTGCTTTGCTGTTTGATACAGACAGAGAAACAAAATGGTAGAGAGTGATCTCATACACGTCATTTGGATGGGGAGATTAATTCAAAAACAAATTTGCTTGCAATGTGAATGACTTTGTGTCTCTGACTTGGATAACTTCTGTATGGACATGTAGTACTGTCAGTGTTTGATTTATAAACTGCATGTGATTGATGAAAGAAGGATGAACCGGTGAATCATCAACCATCCCAGGTTACAGCATTGGTCATTTGGCAAGAGAAATAATGTTTTCCATTCTGCCCTTCAACCTGAGAAACATGCCTGTTCCACCCTTGGACTTGCCTCTCATTGTCAGTTATGGGTAGTGGCCACAGTCAAGGGACGGCTAGGGTTAAAAAGGGGTCACTCATGACATCAACGGAGAGAGAGGTTGGGTTAAAGCTGACAGCACAGCTAGAGAGCTAACACCACCACAGGCCTGAACCTGTGTTAGAACGGGAGAAAGGGAGTGAGGGAAGACTATGGAAAGACAGAAGAGTTGACAAGGAAGAGAGAAAGAGAGGGAGCAGGGGACAGACACTGACACGTGAGGTGAGAAGGAAAGACAAAACTAGGTTGCAGGCAGGAGAAACAGAGGGAGAGAGGAAAGATGGGTAAAGAGCAAAAGAAAATGACAGGGAAAGTTGGCATGGGAGAGGATGGGGCAGAGAGAAACAGGGGAGGGGCGGGGGGTTGGAGAAAGAGAGCGCAGGCAGCTAATGGCTGCCAGGAACAGTTCCAGTTGTGCACGAGTGAAATTGCACATTACAGGAAATCCCCATGTCTACTTTCTGGGGCTGGAAAGGAACTCCCAGCCAACAGAATCTGTCCATCCCAACACAGTGAGAGAAGAGGGTTTTTCCCCCACACACTCACACATAAGTCCATTCACACAGAAACACACAGACACATGCACACACATTCTACAGAGACAGGAAAACACATGAGCACACACTAACTCCCACATCTCTACAAAAAGGGACTTCACTCATAAGCTGTGCATGTTGCATTGCCACCGTTTTACGAGCAGCAGGTATGACAAGCAGTGTGTGTGTGTGTGCGACTGCGTGTGTTCCTACATACACTTCCCATCATAACAAAGCACAGCTGCTTCTGTTCCCACAAGCAAAGGATGTAACATCCTGACACATCAATCACTGACCTCAAGGTCAATTCCTGGCGCCACATTACACCATTGACAAATATGAGTGGGGGCGGTGGCCATGGGACTCCATGACTTCTCCTGATTGGAATGTGACCTTCCTGCCAAGAGATTTGGAAGTGCAAGACACGTGCAGTGTTTTCTGTGGGCGTGCATTTTGCAAGAGTGACAAACACGTTTGGCGTTTTCTGGTTGCGTTTCTAGGATTTCACATGGATTATTGTTACCATCTCTGTATTTTCTCTTGCTTGGACATGATCTTTATCCTCTTTCATCGCTGGTAGAGAGAGAAATGGTTCAGAACAGGATCTTAGCCGAGTCGTCGTGTTCAGATGTAGTCGTTGGCAACCGATCCAGCTTTCCCATCCCGTCCGCTAGACATTAATCGACTCATTTGCAACTTGATCAGGCGGAAACTCATACCATACATACCGCGAAGGCGTGGCTGTTCACATGAGTGCTGAATGAAAAGCTAACACAATGACATATTACAACACTTTACCCAGTTCCGTGTATTACTGGGTTACTGATCGTTTTGAACCTTTTCTATTATTCCAAATGGGTGCTAATGGGCTGTTTATCAAGGAGTTATGAGCATCCTCTTGGGTTTGATGGATCACTTTACCCAACTCAGTTACGGGAAGTATTGTACCCACAGTTTTTTCCCCAAAAGAAGGAATTTATTACCAAGAATCACAAGAAAATATGGAGGGAGAGAGAAAGACAGAAGAGAGTCATGGATTAAACTGTTTCACTGGCAAATGAGTTCGAGGGGGTTCCAGGGGAGCTTCTTGAAATTCTCATGTGCAACAATATTAGCCTACCCACAATGCACTAACCTCCCCCTCTCACTTCTGTTAAAAAAAGTGTGACTGCCTTTAAAAAGCAACAAACAGTTTCTGACTCGTTAATTATGAGTCAGCAACGTGTATTCTGTCAAAATGGACTACAAAGTGTAAATAGGATAATTTTGGTCGTAAAGTTTGTCTCGTCTAAAACGGAGTTTGGAACATTTGTGCGTCACAACGGAAAATTTAAGGTAGGGTTTTGATTTGACGATGTCCATTATCCCACTAAAATGGGGTGAACAGCTGCAGTGATTGCTCTCTATCCAATAGCAGACAGTGAGACAGACATGCCCAGCAGCTCCGACTTTGTTTACACGTTACCCATTTTTTTAAACTTGAGAATCGCTGCACCAAACACCTGCGAAAATAAAACATTCCCGGATTAAAAGGTCAAAATGATTTCCAGATTTCTTGAGTTATCTTAGATTAATTCGGGAGATTTTGAGGAAGTGAAACAGGAGTCTGCAATGTCTCATAGGGGATAATCAATCAGGAAACACTTCAAGGACTGAAATCACGTTTTTCTAATGAGCAACAGAAAAACACACGTACCAACCAGCGTGTTCAGTGGCTCTTTAAAAGGCGAATTTAGCTTTTTTACAGACATGTTTTTTTTTAAATATGTAAATGGAATGTTATAGAATGGTCCAGACACTTTTTTTTGCGATTTCACTTGTTTGAGGAACTTACCCCCAACCAGCAATTAAATTCCTCATCCTCATTTTGCAGTATGGGAGCTAAAAATAAAAAATAAACACCCAAATACATCCTTTTAGAAATGCAAATACTCTTAGTATAGTGATGTTGTATGCATGAAATTTTGTCATTCCTAACTTTATCCGCAACGTTATATTCAATTTTGTGCGACTCAGGCAATACCGCTCTACAAGGAACTGCCAAAATAAAGGAAACACTTGAGTCAACGAGGGATACAAAGTATATTGAAAGCAGGTGCTTCCACACAGGAAGTTCCAGACACTTGTAGAATCTATGCCAAGGCACATTGAAGATGTTCTGGTGGCTGGTGGCGGCCCAACGCCTTATTAAGACACTTTATGTTGGTGTTTCCTTTATTTTGGCAGTTACCCGTAGCAGCAGGCTACACGGAGAACGGGAAATGGCTCGAATCATTAGGCATGACATCATTTCACGAGTACAACTTGTAAAGACCTGCATCACTGTACTGAGAGCATTTGCATTTCTAAAAGGACATATTTGGGTGTTTTTGGAGCATGTGTTCATGTTTTTGTCAGAGCACCCGTACTGCATAACGAGGATCAGGCAATTAAATTGCTGGTTGCGTTTAAATTTCTCAAAATTAAGTGAAATTGCTGGAAGAAAAAAAAAAAAAAAGTGTTGGGACTTTTGGGATCAAGATCCTTTAATATAGAAGCTTTTTGTCAGTGAGGCTGTGTTTAACCTGTTACCTCTACACTGGCAGCCTTCTAAACCCATGGGATCCATCCGAGTGTATATGGATAAAAGTCTTCATTGTAAAAGTTGGTTCCCATGAGGCAAAACTATTCACTAGACAACCATCTATATGAACCAGAGGCCAAGGATCCACGGCATAAATAACAAGATTACTTCTTCACCTGCTGGGGATTTACAGTGGTCTACAGTCATGGGGAACCATCTTTATTTCGGCTCAGTCAGTTAGCGCCGGTAAATCCACAATAGAAGGGGGTTAATGTGGTGTAGCCTGAGGTCATGGCTTGGCTGGCACAAGGCACGGGTTGAGTTAGGGGGGGGAAGAGTCAGGGTGTTATGTATGAGGGAAGAGTGTATCACGCCCTTGGGGAGGGTTCCAGTGGTGAGCCCCTCTCTCTGGCTGTCTGGATGGGGAACCATGCAGGAGTGTGGAAGGATCATGCTTCTGGAGCTGGTTGGTTGGAATGAGGCCTATGACCTTTCTGAGCTAGCCTTTGAATACCGGTATTTTACTTTGTCATTTGGACGGTATCGTAGCGTTCGTGTTTCAAAACAAAATCAGACATTTTAAATGAATTAGGAAAATAAAAAGCTACAGAAATGAGTCTCTTTACTCAGTAATAGGGCCAATGAGTAATAGCACCAAGCACTTTAGCTAACATGAATACAACCATGTTAAATTCATGTAAAGAGCAACATATAACAGCACACTTTTATAGAAATACATTTTGTAGAGGGATCCATCATTAGGGCCATTTAACATCATTAAATGACTGTTTTATTAGTATTTTATGGGCCAATCAAAGTTATAGCAGCTATTTTGTGCTTTAAACATTGGCGTGCGTACCTCATCGTGTGCTTTCGTGCATATGTACATACACTGCATTGCCAAAAGTATGTGGACACCCGCTCGTCGAACATCTCATTCCAAAATCACGGGCAATAATATGGAGTTCGTCCCCCCTTTGCTGCTATAACAGCCTTCACTATTCTGGGAAGGCTTTCCTTTAGATGTTGGAACATTGCTGCGGGGACTTGCTTCCATTCAGCCAAAAGAACATTAGTGAGGTCGGGCACTGATGTTGGGCGATTAAGCTTGGCTCGCAGTCGGCGTTCCAATTCATCCCAAAGGTGTTTGATGGGGTTGAGGTTAGGGCTCTGTGAAGGCCAGTCAAGTTCTTCCACACCAATCTTGACAAACCGTTTCTGTATGGACTTCGCTTTGTGCACAGGGGCAGTGTCATGCTGAAGCAGGAAAGGGCCTTCCTCAAACGGTTGCCACAAAGTTGGAAGCACAGAATCATCTAGAATGTCATTGTATGTTGAAGCGTTAAGACTTCCCTTCACTGGAACTAAGGGGCCCGAACCATGAAAAACAGCCCATTATTCCTCCTTCATCAAACTACAGTTGGCACTATGCATTCAAGCAGATAGCATTCTCCTGGCATCCTCCAAACCCAGATCTGTCTGACGGACTGCCAGATGGTGAAGCTTAATTAATCACTTCAGAGAATGCGTTTCCACTGCTCCAGAGTCCAATGGCGGCGAGCTTTACACCACTCCAGCATTGCACATGGTGATCTTAGGCTTGTGTGTGGCTGCTCGGCCATGGAAACCCATTTCATGAAGCTCCCGGACGAACAGTTATGGCGCTGTTGCTTCCAGAGGCAGTTTGGAACTCGGGAGTGAGTGTTGCAACGAAGGACAGGGGATTTTTTACGCGTTTTGTGCTTCAGCGGCCCCGTTCTGTGAGCTCGTGTGGCCTACCACGTTGCGACTTATGCTCCTAGACGTTTCCACTTCACAATAACAGCACTTACAGTTGACCAGGGCAAGCTCTGTCCACATACTTTTTTATATATAGAGTATGTTTATTGACAGCGTCAAGCAACAGAAAATCAAATTAAATACTGTTTGACTTAAATGGTTGCAAGTTACATTTCTTTGCCTAAAACCATGTGTTTTGTTTACATTTATGGCATTTCCGTTTTACTGTTCAACACCGACTGATGAATCTGGCGCTTCAAGGCAAGCAACAAAGGAGTTGAATCTGGCACACTGGACCAAGTTCAACTTTATAGTATTTTCCACTAATATAAAAAAGGTATGAAGTAGCCACGTGCCATCGGCTGCAGTGACAATGTGCAGCAGACATAGAAAACTTTCCTGTCACACAAAACAAACTTACTGCTGCAAAATTGGGACTGATAGATTTGTCATTGAGAGCGAGAGAAATCAAGCGACAAAAAGTGAGCAAGAGATAGCGCAAGGGAGAGACGTGGAAGTGCAGAGAGAGAAAGATGAGAAAAGACTCCGTGGCGGAATGAGACAAATGAAAAAAAAAAAAATTGCATCGTGGTCTTTAAATTTTGTTAGCTAGTTTTTCATTCAAGTTGAACTGGAGCCACAGCAGACAGACCTAAGGGGGGAGAACATACATTATTCTAAGGTTCAGACCGACTGTGCTAATAAAACAAAGTAAATCTCAGCTGACTAGCAGATATAAATCCTACATTTTCATATTCTTGAAAACACTGCAATCAACAGCTAATAGAATAAACTGTTTATTTGGTTCTTTTTATTTCACCCAAAATATATGAACGCTGTCTGTAAAGATTATTTCTATATTTATTTTCTCTCTGATGAAATGTAATGAATCTATTAACAATCTGAATGTCACAGGAATTCAAGCATGCAATAAAAACCAGAAAAACAAACATTCTTTTAAAGGCCTTAACCTATAGTCTTGAGGTCATAGGTGTTGGGTCTGACAGTAGTGATTTAAAGTGGGTATTTTCCATAAAGCCTACTTTTAGCCTACTCTGAGGCAAATCTATGTCCATTTGTCCATTGATTTCCCATACTATCCAAGCACCAGTCCATTCAAGCCTTCAAATCATTGAGCAGGACAATCCTTTAAGACAGATTGTGTGTCAATCCCTGAGATCTGACCATCTAAGTCTTTCACACAAAAAGTCACAACAATAAAAAAAAGTCTAATCCTCCCCCTTTCTTTTCAGAGCTTCCTCTTCTTCGCTTTCTTCTTTCGTCTCTTCTTGGCCAGGTAGTTAGTGAAGAGGTTAGTCTCCCTATCGTCTTCATCCTCTTCCTCCTTGTACCAGGGTCCCCAAACCCCTCCGTTAAAGTTAGGGTTGGAGCGGGAGTCTTTAGCCGGGTAGCGCACCGGGATGGCCGTCCTATTGTACTGTGCTAGCCTCAATAGCATCTTCTTCACTATGTGTGGGTAGTGTAGTGACAGGTCCACTCGTTCATAGGGGTCTGCCGTGATGTTGAACAGCCAGATGGACTTTCCTCGGTCCCAGCGGATGCGTTCGTTATGCCAGCGGTTGGTCAGAAGTTGACTGGAGAACGTCTGCGGAGGGACCCAGTCGCTGTAGCCCGGCACCCCAGTAAGGAGCTTCCAGTGACCGACCCGGAGGGCGGCACGGATGGCCGTGTTCCAGAGGCCGTAGCCGGCCTTCCAGGATCCATTCTTGGCCTTAGTGTAGATGGGGTCAATGTTGTGTAGGATGTCCTGTCGGGGGGACGGACGGCCCTCGCTGATGGCCTCCCACACGTCGTACCCGTCCAGGTTGAGGTCTTCGTCCAGAGTCCCCTCCCCCAAGGACACCAGGGTGGGGAACCAGTCCGTGATGTGAATCAACGCCCGACATTGGGTCCCCTTGTTCACAAGCAGGGGACTATGGACGAAGCCTACAGCCCGGATGCCCCCCTCCCAGTAAGTTGCCTTGCTCCCCCTCAGTGGCCAGTTGTTGCCCCCGGCCATGGGCTGGCCCCCGTTGTCTGATGAATACACTATCACTGTATCGTCATAGAAACCGTAGCGCTTTAGCGCCAGCGTGAGGTTGTGGATGGCCTCGTCCAGGCAGGACACCATGGCGGCGTATTTGCGACGATGTAAGTTAGGGATGGACTTGTAGCGCTCCACGTAGAGAGCGGGCACCTGTAGCGGGGAGTGGACTGCCTGAAAGGCCAAGTAGAGGAATAAGGGTTTTTGAGGGTTGTGGTGAGCCAGGATGTCCACAGCTTTTTGGGTGAACATCAGGGTTGAGTATTGGCCCCTATCTTGTTCCCAGGCCGCCTCCTCCCCTTCATAGAGATCATAGCCACACATGCCAGGACCGTCACATTTATAATGGCTATAGTAATCACCGCTACCCAGCAGGGACCCAAAGAAGGTGTCGAAGCCACGCTGGGTGGGCATGCAGCCGCGTTTGTAGAAGCCCAGGTGCCACTTGCCCACCATGTGGGTGGAGTAGCCCGCCTGCCGGAGTTTTTGTGGCAGTGTGACATTCTCGAGGGGCAGACAGTTGGCCTGGGTGGGCCGGATGACCGAGTGCTGGAGGCCCGTGTGGATCTGATACCTGCATGGGACACAGAAGAAATGGTGATAGATAAGATTTGATTGTGAAAAAAAATGTCAGTCAAATCAAACAAAGAGAAAGCCAAGTGGCAACGACAGTGGCTAGGAAACACTTCTCAATGTTTAGATAAACTAGAAGAACCAGTGTTTAAACACTTTCAAAAAAAGAGACCATCCTCATCTGGCTGGCCAGAGTATCCAAAACAAGTCACACATCATAAAGCATTTGCTTACATTTACAGCTGAATATAATATAGTTGCAGTATTATGTTATGACAGGTTCATACATACTCCGCCATGACTCTGCTGTGGTGTTTGGACATTTCCTACCTCCACTTTTTTTCTACGCTTGAATTGTAAAGGAGTTTCATGGCATATGATGTGCACACAAATTGCTCCGCATAGGGAAAAATAGGCTATACTGGATGAGAATATTTGGACAATTTCAACACGCTACTGTATACATTTCCAATAAACTAAACCCAAGGTTCTGGTAAATCCATTTAAAAGTTCATGCAGTTCAAGTTTCTAAAACAACAATGAATCCTTTCACAGGCCATTTAAATGCAATGAGACAGCACAGAAAACAGCTTTGCGTAACAGATTACAAACATTATGCAATCTAATTGTAATTACAATGGACTTAGTCCAAAGCAAACAGGTTTAAAATGACAGTTGACTGCTTGGGCTAACATGGGCCGGCAACCAGAGAACATAGTGATGCTTGACAGGAGATGTCCAAGAGCAACATACCAGAGGATGTCGTGGTAATAGTGGTGGGTATCTGGGGGCAAAGTGTCAACACGGAAAACCCATCATTCAAGAGTCAAGGCAAGCCAGGAAACAAGAGTTGTGACCTGAAACTAACGATGTTCCTAACTTTCTATATTGCGATGGCCATTTTGGCAACGATCGAGACGGAAAAGAAAGCGACGAATTGTGTCGACTTTGCCTTGATGTCTCCTCCACGTGTTATGAGAGTGACAAGAGTCGTTGTGTAGAACAGACCGGAGTTCCCGAAAAAGGACCACCTGCCTATTGTCATGAG